>NC_056726.1:58519794-58694794 GCF_019279795.1 Protopterus annectens | reverse complement strand
TGCACACAAAAATGAATATTTCAAAAGATATATAAAGATATAAAAGGTGATGTAATGTTTTTGAGTGGTACTAAAATGTTTATTATGTGTGATATATATTGTTTAGTATGACACATTTTTATTAATTAGGAAAGGAATTGTTGCAGTTTTCTATTGTGAATGGAAAGTTTTGTTTCATATATACGTACCATGCACTTTAACAGTTAACATTTTATGTACTTATAATCCAAGAAAAGCCAGGTAGAAGGCAGGCAGGCAGGCAAAACACGACCATGAACACTTCTCCTTAGGGCAACCAAATCCTTTATTGTTAAAACAACAAGATAAGCACTTTTGTCTCAATTTTAGACAATCAAAGAGACTTCATCAGATAAAGCTAGAAAAAACAAAACTAGATTTAAAAACCAGAACCAAGACCCAGATGACATCATTTCCTGCTAACAGGATTAACCATTTTTAAAGTGACAGTATTAAAATCAAATAGTGTGCCAAGATCAATTTTTTTAGACAAAGAACAATACCCACCCCGAGGTGCTCGGAGTGGATTATGAACCAGCAGAGACCTCAACAACAACAGGGGAGGGGTTGTTTCAATGCATACCAGGTGGGGAGGGGGAGAATGAACAACAGGGGGACCAACAGGAATTCCTGGAGGGGGAGATAGACCTAGTCATACCTGACTCAGCAGAATTGCACATGACTGATAGTAGGAATGGTTGTCTACTACCACCCTTTGACAATGAACTATAATTCTGAAAAGTATTTTAAGGTCTATAATTATTCTGACCTAATTCTTAATGTGACTATGTGTGATATTTTTGCTAAAGGTTTTACCTTTGTTCCTGACCGATCAGTCAATTTGGTCCACACTTTGATGGACTTAAAACAGTACGTCAGAAAATGTAATCTTAACATCATGTTTAATAATATTGAACCACTTAGTGACCCGTTCAAAATCTCTAGCGCATTTAACCTGCCCATACATATTCCACTTTAACACTTTTTGAGAGGGTTTGTGAACTCAATTTTCGAGAGCTTAGTAGGAATTCTAATACTAGGTCTGGCTTGAATAAAGTGTATGGGAATTTAAACCAGGATGAAGAATTTGAGCTTACCTTTCTACTCCATAATAATGGTGTTAGAATTATGAATCTGGATAAGGGGGGCGGTGTGGTCATCATGAATTTGGTGGACTACAATAACAAGATGCTTGAAATTTTGAATACTGACACCTATATTAAGAGCTCCCTAAATAAAATGAATGGAGCTTACAGGAAAATAAAAAGGTTTTATTCAGGATATGTTAATAGATGGACTTATTTCCATTAGTGAATTACACTACCTTTCCGTAGAATATCCGCTTACCCCAACCATTTTTGGAGCCCCAAAAATCCACAAGGACATACATCAGCCACCTATGAGGCCTATTGTGGACGCTCGGGGCTCCATTACATATCTTGTGGTGAAGTACCTTGATAAGGAGCTGAGTAAATTTGTTTGGGATGAGCCCAACATCTGTATTGACTCATGGGATTTTTTAAAGAAAATTGATGCCATTGAGTTTAATAATGAATATTTATTTATCACAACTGATGTTGTTAATCTCTATAGTGTGATACCCCATGAGGTGGGACTACAATGGTTTTGTGAATATTTACAGTCTAAAAATATTGTACAGGATAAAGTGAATTTATATGAACAAATGTTGGATATAATTTAAAAAAAATTCATTTTATTTGAATGAGAATATTATTTATGGAATGAAGGAGTGGCAATGGGCTCCTCATGTGGGGGCCTATATGCCAATATTATTATGTTAGAATGGGAGAAGTGATATTTACATCAATCTCAATATTTTTCATTCTGTAAATGTTATATATTATATTTATATGATATATTCATTTTGTGGGAAGGTCCGAATGATATGGTTGAATCCTTCCTTGATTACATTAATAATACAACCAATTTCTTAAAATTTACATACTCGATAAATACTAAGAGTATTATGAAATCAATAATAGTTTTGTAGCTAAAATTTATTGCAAAAATACTTATTCTAATAGCTTCCTCCAGTTCAGTAGTTGTCATCCGTTTTATCAAAAACGGGCAGTATTTAAGGGTCAGTTTGTCAGGGCGGCCCAAATGACTACTGGGTGGAAGACCTTGGAGGAATGCAATATACTCAAACAGATGTTTGTTAAAAGAGGATATCCGGTAAATTAATAGAACAAATCATGGATGAGGTATAAAATAAGAGAAAAAGTGGACATTTTGTACATATTTTGAGTAATAAGGGTACGATAAAGGTTAATAACATTATGGGAGATGAATTAAATTTACAGGAGGTAGTTACGACTAATATTGGGGAAACTAATACTAGTAGGACAAGTACATCTTATCAAAATAGTTTTTAACTACTTATAATAGGAATACACATATTATTAGGAATATTTTAATCAAGAATTGGGAGTTCATAAGAAATGACAAGGAACTGAAGGATATTCTGGGAGAAGCTCTCATTTGTGTATAGTAAAAAGTTCATTGTTTAAAGAATATGTCTGGTATAATAAACCTAAACAAGGCAAATGATATATGCACAAATGTGGTATGTGCAAGTTTTGTAAAAATATTTTAGAAACTGAAGTAGTGGAAGTAAATGGGATGAAACTTCGGATAAAAGGGAAACTCTCTTGTTTAACAGAGAGAATGGTTTATTGCACCCTTTGTAGTAATTGCTCATGTTTTTATATCAGTAAAACTGAGCGTAGGTTGAAATGTAGAATAGGGGAACATTTAAGGAATATATGTGATGGCCATGAATGCAATGCACTAGCAAAACATATTATGGTATACCCACAGCATGATTTTAAATTTGTAGTATTGGATAATATAACAATTTCCCTTGGGGTGGTGCCTGGCCATATCTGCTTGAAAAAATGGAATTATCTTGGCAGCTTTGTCTTAATTCAATATATTGGCCAGGCTTGAATGAAAATGTGTCAGTTAGTAGTCTACTAAAGATAACAGCATTGAGTAGACACTAAATTTGGACACTAATATTTGAATATTTATGATGTATTTGCATTCATGGTTCATATATATATATATATATATATATATATATATATATATATATATGTGTGTATTCCTATTTTTACAATTTTATTCATATTTATTGCATTTTTATATTGTTATATTTATATATTTTCATATGCATTTTTAGGATATTAATATGTATTTATAGTATGGGATTACATTACTCTGATTTAATACATATATATTTTTACTATATATATATATATATATATATATATATATATATATATATATATATATATATATATTTAGCTTGATTTTTCCTATTTCCATTTAACCACATATATATTTATTCAATTACTTGCTCATACATTTTATGTGCATTCATAATTTTTAGTATATGTATTCTATACATTTTATAAGGTAGCAATGATATTATATGAGATGAAGTGCTTGTTTCATGCCATAGTGTTTGATGTTTTTATAACTGGTACGTATTGTTTTGATCTCGGCACACTATTTGATTTTAATACTGTCACTTTAAAAATGGCTAATCCTGCTAGCAGGAAATTATGTCATCTGGGTCTTGGTTTTGGTTTTTAAATCTAGATTTTTTTTTTTCCTAGCTTTATCTGATGAAGTCTCTTTGATTGTCTAAAATTGAGACAAAAGCACTTATTCTTGTTGTTTTAACAATAAAGGATTTGGTTGCCCTAAGGAGAAGCATTTGTGGTCATGTTTTACCTGCTTGCCTGCCTTCTACCTGTTTTTTTCTTGGATTATTGATTTCGTTTTTGCCTTGGTGTGATTTTATGTGCTTAATTGGATGACCAATGAAATATGTTTGTGGATGATTTAAAATAGGTAAAGATTTTTGGAGGTTGATTCTGATGAAGTCTCCTGAGGGGAGATGAAAGCACGTAAAGGACTACCAGCAAATGATGAAGAAAACATATATTTTTTTATCTTGCATGATTTACTACACCTCCCAAAGCTGCCTGCAGCAAAATAAGTACTCATTCCTAATTTTATTTTGTTTTTACTCTTGTCTGCCCTCATGGGGGCAGACATCGTGATTCCTTTGGAAAGCTAAATCTGTCCCATAATGCACAGACTGCGAGAACAAATAGCCCTACCATTTGTTGTCAGACTAGACTTCCGTTCACTTAGAATGGAACACCTGAAAAAAACTGCCAAGTTTGAGAGTCTGCAGCTCATGTGTCGTTGACTTGTATGCGCTGAGTTTTACAAATGTTGTTCCTACTGATGTACTACACATTCTCTGAAAGAAACTTGCAAAAGTGTCAACAAATTACTGAGATAAAAAAAAGACTTTTCACAAGGAGCAGTTTTGCAAGTTTCAGTTCCTGGCCAGGATACTCCTCCCATCTCCCCTCCTTCAGTGGGCTACAGTCTCACATTTCCAGCTTTGCTAGATTCAACTATGTAGTCAGCTTTGCATGACAATAGACATCAAAAAACAGCCTGGTGTGACACTAATTCTGTTCCCTTGTATGTCTCTTCACTTCTGAATAGCATTTCCCAGGAATAAAAAGAAAAAAAAACAAATGCATCAGTCCAGAGTTTAGACCAGTCTCTCCATTTTTTAAAATGTGCACAGTAAAATATTCAATTTATAATGCATTTTGGCTGCTGACATGGTTTTCTTTACATAGTTATTCTTTTATAGTATAACCTGAACTTATGGTATTTAATGATATATTTTACAACAGTTCTCAGTTTCTTAACAATGACCTCCCAAGCATCTGATGTGACCTAGTACTTTTTCTTACTATTGCTTTATGTAGTTTGTCTTAGTTGTATACTTGTAGCATGTTTCTCATCCTCTCAGTAACAGACTCCTGGAGAAAACTTCCAAAGCAGATACTTGTACTGAAAGAGTACTAGCAGATGTAGCAGTGATACCACACTCCAAAACAATGCACTCAACATGGTACTGACAAACACAGGGGAATCTACATGTCTGAATCAAGCAGTGATGAAATTGCAGCACAATTTTACTCTTAATCTCTCCATTTCATAATGCATAACATTCGCACCACACTTACAGAGGCAGACCTCCACCTTCCACAAACACAGCTACCCACACCCACACAACTGCTATGGTCCGGTTTCTCCCTACAGTTATTGCAAGCCAAGAATAACACTTTTTAATAAGTATACCTACCAGACAAGTCTGCATAGCACATTTGGTCTACCTGCATCATCGCAGCTTCCCCCCAGCAACTGCAACATTGCCAGATAAAACCACTGGTACAGTCCGGTTTCTCCCTACAATTATTGCAAGCCAAAAATAACACTTTTTAATAAGGATACCTACCAGACAAGTCTGCATAGCACACTTGGTCTACCTGCATCATCGCAGCTCGGGTTCCCCCACCCCAGCAACTGCAACATTACCAGATAAAACCACTGCTATGGTCCAGTTTCTCCCTACAGTTATTGCAAGCCAAGAATAACACTTTTAAATAAAGATACCTACCAGACAAGTCTGCATAGCACACTTGGTCTACCTGCATAATCACAGCTTGGGAACCCCCCCCCCCCACAACTGCAACATTGCCAGATAAAACCACTGCTATGGTCCGGTTTCTCCCTATAGTTATTGCAAGTCAAGAATAACACTTTTTAATAAGGATACCTACCAGACAAGTCTGCATAGCACACTTGGTCTACCTACATCACCACAGCTCGGCCCCCCCCCCCCAGCAACTGCAACATTGCCAGTTAAAACCACTGCTATGGTCTGGTTTCTCCCTATAGTTATTGCAAGCCAAGAATAACACTTTTTAATAAGGATACCTACCAGACAAGTCTGCACAGGTGACTGGTTATTTACATTTCCTTTTACAGCACATTTGTTACTTTTACTAGTTATTTTCTAAACATTGTTTTGGCCGGTGTGCACACCTGCAAGGGCTCCCCCCCCAAACAACTTTAGCTTTGTCTATTGCCACTGGGTGGCATAACTTAACAATATACTTGCTGTATCTTGTCCCAAATAGATCTGGCTCCACACTAAATACTTGTAAAGTAAGGCAAGTATCATTTACTTGGTGTATTTTGTCCCCCAGACAGATTTACCTTCCTTTGTATTACTTGCACACCAAGGCCATAAAGTAGTGTTTCTGCAACTAACTGCTTACACTCTTAATTTCCTCCTTCTACCTCTTCCTTGCTTACACTTACATTACAGCTCCAAGGCTTCCACTTCTTATGCTGATTGCTTTTCTTTGCAGTCTTCTGTGAGGGGGTGGGCCAGATCTCTACCTGCTTTTTCTGGTTATACCTTCCCCCATTTTGTATCTCCCTCCTCCCCCATGCACATTAACTAGTCTATATTAGTGGGTCTCCTTGAGTGGCACCATTTTGAAAGTTATCTTTTGGCCTGCTTGTGGTGAGGAAGCTTCCCCAGACCCATTTCAATGTGACTGCATCAGTATAAGTAAATTAAACTAGTACAATACAGCCAAACAGACACATTTGGTGTAAACAGAAACAAGTGGAAAGATACATTTGGTGTACAAAGAAAAGAAATAAGTAAGCCCAGGGATATAACTGGAGTTAGTTTTAGCCCAGCTGCACTCAGGCTCACTCCGCTCCCCTTCCTGCTTCCTATTCCCACCCGCCCCCACTTGTGCTACATTTCAATTGAACTTAACCACTCCTGTCATGCTAACCACCAATCACTGAATCTGCCCCACTCCTGTACCCATTTTCTTCTCTTCCACTATTCCACATCCTATAAAGCACAGTCTTCCATCTAACTACCTTACAATCACAAACAACACCTCTCATCATCCACCACACCCACCCCATCTCAAGCAGATCTCTCACTCATGACCAAACCCAACCAAACCATGCCCAAACTACCCAAACCCACATACATACACCTCTTACTATTGTTCCTAGGTGTATCCACCCTCCCACTACTAACGTCTATCACCAACCACCAAAACAACTTAATTTTATCCACATACCATGAAAAACTATTTCCACTAACATTATTACAACACACCCTTTTACTCAACTAGTCCGATATCACTACCAAACCTTCTTTATTCACCAATATGCACACAGGTTACAGCCATCACACTACCAGTCCCAAACAACTATAAAGAACTTTAAGACCCTAAACAAACTACTCAAACTCTATTTTTACCTCAGAACCCAACTCATTAGCTGCGGTGATATACACCCAAACACAGGCCCACAAAATCTAGGAGCCCCAACCCTCAACCTGAATGATACCCTACTCCACCGAGACAAATCCACGCTCCTCATTTTAAATTAAAATGTCAGAAGTATACCAAAGTCCACGACCTTCATGCACTACTCTCCTTTTATCAACCTGAGATAGTCATACTAACAGAGACTTGGCTTAAACCAGGCAACCACAACAATAAAATCACTCCACCAGGTTACAATATAATTTGTAGTGACAGAATAGGTAAAAAAAGGGGGGGGGGTGTTGCTATAGTGTATAAATCTCACCTCATCCCTGAGAAAGTAGACATAACAACCCCAGACCTCATAAAGTTGAACTCACTCTCACAAAATTAAAACTTAATGATCGTAAACACATCAACATCATAGGATGCTACATCCCCCCATGCAACAATATCCCCATTACAGAAAAACACTTAGAATGGATATCTAACTCCCCCCCCCAGGAAAGCATAGTATTAGGAGACCTTAATACTGACTGGCAAAACTGTTCTAGTCATAACCCACTGTCCCATATTAACCTACATGGCCTAACCCAACTCATCACTTCCCCCACAAGAACAGACAAGAGAAACAAACACCAATCCAGTCTAGATTGGATACTCGTATCCCACCCATCACTGATATCCCTAGCAGGGTGTCTACCAGACACCCTGAGTGACCACCAAGCCACATTCTTACTCATATCAAAATCACCACAACTGACCCAAATATCTACTCGCCTAATTAGAAACAAAAAAAAAAAAACACTTTAACTGCTCCAACTTTATAAATGGCCTAAAAATGTGCAACTGGACCCCCCTAAAAAACCTACCTCTTGATGAAGCTGTACTATATTTATATACTACCTTCTTAAACACCCTTAACAATCATGCCCCCTCCAGAACAACAAGAATTAAAACTAAATATGCCCCCTGGTTAACCCCAGGCACAAAATCCCTCCTCAAAAAAAGAAACAAGGCCTGAACCAACTACCTCAACAGTAAATCCCAATTGAACAAACAAATATACGTTGAACTACTAACAAAGCCAAAAAACTCACCAACACAGACAAAACATCTTACTACCAAAAGTTACATAATAAGCACAGGAACAACCCACAAAAAAATCTGGGCAGCAATTAACTCTACAACCAGGTAAAACAACTACCCCAACCCCAAAAATAGATAACAACCAAAAAGACATCTCCACTCAATTTAATAAAGCAACCTAATGATGCACAGCATGTGATTGGATACATTGTATGATGAGCTGGTATTTAAACACCAAGTGTTTTCAGTTGTTTATTAGATCTGAAGAAGCTACATGCGAAAGCGCTTATCTATCTCTGCACCAGTTTTGCTTTATTTTTATTTTATTCATTAAATTGTTTAGCTTATCCCTGCCATGGACTGCTGGTGTGCTTTTATACAGTTTAATAAATACTTTACAGAAACCATCCAGACCCTTGCAAACAACCAACCCTATGACAATATCCCCACCCCTGCAAATCCACCCCCACCCCCAACTAACAATTGCCCCAAGTTCAGCTTCCACCCAGAACCAATCAAATCCATTGAAAAACTACTCCACAAGCACAAACCAATGTCTCTAGCTGCAGATAAATTACCCGCTGGATACCTCCACCTGGCTGCAGAAGCCATATCCTTTCCTGTCTCCATCCTAATTAACAGATCCATCTCCGAGTGTATAGTACCCAAGCTATGGAAAATATCACATATCATCCCTCTACATAAAGGGGGAACCTCCCTGGAGCTCAATAACTACCGCCCTATAGCCATACTACCCCTTTTATCTAAAATTTTAGAGAGCGTAATACACAAGCAACTAATGAAATATCTCCAAGAAAATAATCTAATAGCAACACAACAACATGGCTTTAGACCCTTCCATAGCACCTCCACCGCACTAACAGAATTCACCAACATTGTCAATACTCACAGAAACAATAGACTCCTTGTATCTGCCACCTTCCTTGACTTGTCCAAAGCATTTGATATGGTTAACCACAAAAAACTCCTTCTTTCACTAGCAACTCTAAACCTTACCACCCCTGCCATCTCCTGGTTCAAAAACTACCTAGAGTGAAGGAAACAAGCTGTTATGTGGCAAAACCAACTCTCCCCCTCCCTACCAGTCTCCCTAGGAGTATCCCAAGGCTCCATCCTGGGGCCACTTCTTTTTACCCTCTTCACCAATCAGCCCCCAAACAGTATTCCTAAAGCCTCAATAGTGCAATATGCAGATGAGACCACCATAATATGTGCAGCCAAATCAATTGACATCCTTCACTCCCTAACACAAGAATGCTTTTCCCTAGCAGAAACTTGGATTACAAACTGAAGGCTCATTCTGAACCCAAGTAAAACAAAGCTAGTACTCTTTAGCTCCCACAGAGCCACACCTCCCACTGATTCTTTCCTCATCTCCTCCTTTAACAAGACCACAATCACCCCCACAAATCATACCAAACTATTAGGGGTTGAAATAGATAATCAGCTTAGATTTGACCTACATATTTCTATAACCATAAAACAAGTACATAAAAAACTTGGCCTACTGTATCGCAATAAAAAATTCCTCACTGACCACTCCAAAACTACAATAGTGAGGACTCACCTACTATCCACCCTACTATATGCCTCCCCTGTGCTTACAAATCTCCGCAAATCAGACCTAAACAAACTTGATAATTGTTATACTAAGATAGCCAAATTCGCTACAACCTCTCCCATCAGAACACATCACTGTGAATGCCTAAAAAAACTCAATTGGCTAGAACTACCACTACTACTTCAACTCAATCAACTATCACTAGCCTGCAAAATAATACAGAACTCTGAAAACACCCCAGCCCTACAAAATCTTTTGCAACCCTATACAACCGCCAGGCCCCTGAGGTCTAGCATACAAAACCTCCTCAAAGTAACCAAATATAACAATGAAGATGGTAAGTCTGTCTACAGCCACTGTAAAAAAACCTGGAACTCCCTTCCTGCCCACATAACTGACAACAAATCCCCATCACAGTTCAAGAAACTTGTTAAAACTCACTTTTTGAATAATCGACTGTGCTGCTGTACCCCCCCTGGCTAATGTCTCATTAGTACACTTTACCTAACTTAAGTAACTCTGCTAAGCCAACCATAGTACTGTGCCCACTTAGGATGGTTAATCTACTACTCATCCCATCTCTCCAGGAGTTAGGGAAAACTACCCCAGCAATATTGAGCTCTCCATAAGCAACTAAAACCAGGAGAAGACATATTGTAAATCAGTTTGGTATCATTCTTAACTAAAACCAGGTGAAGACATACAGTGAATCAATTTGTTAGCCTTCTCAACTATAGTGAGCATCATCTGCTCTCTCGGAGCCTTATTCTATGTCTCTCTGCTTTTACTCTGATAGTACATCTATCACAGGAATCCTAAACTTAGGAATATCTTCTAAAATTTAATATTATATTGAAGAGAATGAATGTATCCTATCTGTTAGTAAATATGTATGTCAAAGTCTCTTCTATGGAAATTGTATGTCAAAAGTCTGTCCTTAAAACTATGTTTTGTAAAAAATTGCTCTCTTGGAGCTTTCCCCCCCAGGCCTCCACTGAAAATGGACTTGTAATCCAGTTGGACTCTCCCGGTCAACAAATGTAAAATAAAATAAATAAATAAATAAACATACCAGTCAAATTTAAGGCTTTTCCCACCTGTCTGCAAAACACTGCTGTAATGGCTTTGGCAAACAAATGAAAATGATTGATGAGTGTTGGTTCAAGACTCCCATCCATATCTCTCAACAGTACAGACTTTTGCAGAAAGTCCAGATTTTTTGTCTGTTTTTCATAAAATTGCAGTTTTCTGTCAAATCACTGGCAAATCATTGAACAATGATGTCAGAAAATTGACAGGCATTTGATTTTCAGACTTCATATCCTTAAGAAATTTCACTCTAATGCAATACCTGTTTATCAACTTTCTAAGTTTGTAAGTGCAATATTTATAAATTTTCCCAATGTGTGGGCCTTTGTCCCCTATTATTTATGGCCTTGTCCAGATTTCTTGTTCTATGATGTTGAGAGGGATGCTGCCATACCTTCCTACTGGAGCCAGTCCACTGCACTTGCACAAGTGTCCCCCTCAGCAGTGCAGATTTGCTTTATAGTTCTTTTACATCACACACACATGTGCGCGCACATGCACACACACACACACACACACACACACACACACACACACACACACACACACACACACAGTAAATCTTGTCTGTCAAAGGAAAAATAAACTTCAAAAAGATCAATACACGGCAGGTTCAGGTTAAGGCACTTTAATCTTGCAGCAAGGAGACAAAAACGTGCTAATACAGAGTTTGTCTAACTAAAATCAGGAAGTAAGATCATCTTTATACATTTTCTAACAAGACATTGACTACCAAGCTGACGTAACAGATCACAAGTTCTAACATCATTACTTCATAGCAGCTGTTTGTCCATGAATTTCTGCTTGCACTATCAATTTTATGAAAAACTTCCTAAGAAAAACAACGTGGCTTTGATGACCACTGGTTAGATACAACTTCCCACTATGTTATGTTACCATCCAAGGTACTATAGCTAATTCGAGCACAAAGCAAGTACAGATTCTTCAAGCAGTCTTTTGTTTCATGTATCTCTTCTTTTTTGCAGCTGTGCATGTTCTCATAACACAAACAGAGCTGATTGCTCATATTCATTCACATTATAAAAAACAGTATTGTTCTATTCATTCACTATTCATTCATTTTCCTGACCTAGCATATAATCACCGGCTTCTCAGTACATTTCCAAAAGGCATAACATAAATTTTGCTGTGCTAGCAAATACTAGGTCAGGGTGCATCTTGCAATTTCAGAAAGCATACTGCAGTTTAAAAAAGCATCTTATAATTTCATACAGAATTAAGCCGTACATAAAACAGAATGAAATGTGTTAACTCTTTTAGCTTCTAATAAGCACTAAACATATATATTAATACATATTTTTCTGACATTTCCCCCCTGTTAATACTTTTTATTCTATTTTCAAAAGCATAAACAGTTTGCATCTTTTCCTAACCTCTTCCATTTCAGATTTGCAGTAAAGAGAGTCATTTAGTTTAGACTTATGAAAGCATTTCACTTTTCAACAATTCTTCAATTTCAGTACTTTGATACAAAGTCTCAGAAACTGACATGTCTATAAAATCTTTGATTAACTTTTTCATGCAGGGAATACCACAACAGATGCATGCTCCTAATAGGAGTAATCCCACACAAATGGCAATCAGGATGTTCATTAGGATGGAACCCCACCCCCAAACAAATTCTGGAAAAAGTCCGTCAGAGGGTTTGGGCCTGGTTTGGTCATGGCCGACACTTGCTGGATCACCTCAAGATGGTCGTTTATCTCATGTTGGTTGTCAGGAATATACGAACAGCATTCTTCTTTGATTAAAGTTCACGCAACACCTCTCGCCGCTAGGGTGAAGTCGAGAGCCATGCGGTTTTGAAGCACCACAGTTCTCATAGCGTTTAGTTCATCAGTCATTAATTCGAGAGCAGAAAAAGTTGCATTGCTCATAACTTTGAGAAATTTGGACAGTTTTCTCAGCTACCAAATCGATTTTACTGCGCTATATGCAGGGGCTATGCCTGCCCATGATATAATAGTGTCACTCAAGTCCATGTGTGTCAGTTTATCTTTGTTCTTCACGGAATTATGGTTTCTCCATCCTGCTTCGATTCGTCCCCACTGGATTCTTGGGTCTCTTGATTGGATTTCCAGGTTTACTGCTGACCTCTCTGACGTTTCAAATTTTCCTTCGAGGCAAAGCTGCAGTGTGTCGTATGGCCGGAACCAGGTAACCCAAAAAACAACTGCCGGACCATTTCTCAGGTAGCCATTTGTATGCCTTTTTCCCACAAACAAAATAACAATTCTCTACCTTAGTATTGATATATGCTTGCCCTGCATGAAACATTTTCTTATCAATGATAGAAAGTTGCTTCAAAAGAACAGGATTATGCTGTATTTCACTAACAGTTTTTTGCATTTTCTCAAGATATGAGTCATAGTTTGTATCACAAATAGTTTCTGCCTTATTAGCCTTGATATAACATTTATAAGAAACAGTCACATTGCAATTGCTCCAACCCACCTGAATAGTGTCATTTTTATAAAAACATACAATTCCTTTTTGTGTAACAGGTAGGTACAATGCTATTTTGTCTTGTGATTTTACAGGTGTAGTATCAAAAATCAAATTTTCCCAGGTCTCATTGACCCCCAGGGGGACAGCAGTCATTAATAATCCCCCGTATGCTGTTGGTATAGCTGTGCAAATCCAGCAGTTCGAAACATTAAAAGTTTCAGCATACACATATTTAATTGCTTGGTAAGTGTTAAAGTTTGGGTGCCAGTCTATGAGTAATGCATCACGTTTGTTCAGTTCAACTCGTGTGGCTGAAAAAAGGAAAGGCCACACCAAAAAGATCATTGTTATCAGTGTAGCTAACAGGATGATCATGCAATTTTTCTGAGGTTGTTCTGCATCCCTGTTTAGTCTATACCTGGTCATTTTGTTCTCGTTGTATAACAGTAACAAGGTTTGTGTCTAGTTCAACGTTCTTGACCAGTTTGCAGTGTGTCAAATGGATCCAGGACACAAGTTCAGCTATCTTGACCGCAGTGGGTGTTGCCAGCAAAACTTGGAACGGCCCATCCCACTTCGGAGAACTCCAATTTCTTTTTTTCACGACCTTCACCCAGATCCACGACCCTGGTTGTACTACTGCTTCCGATGGTCTGGTCTGTTCTTTATCTGAAACAGAATTTAACTGCAGAAGTTGTTTGTTATTCAGAAGTCGCCTCATATACTCTGCAAGTGAACTGTCAGCCTCCTGGTCTGCAGGCATGAGAGGTTTCCACTGAGGTATATAATATGCCCTCCCAAACAATATTTCAAAAGGAGTTAACCCCTTTGCATTTGGAACAGTTTTCATGCTCAACAATGCCAGAAGCAGACAGTGCACCCAGTTTTTCTGTGTCTCACTAATCATTTTCCTAAGTTTGTTTTTCAAAACCCCATTATGCCTCTCTACTAATCCTGCGGATTGGGGGTGGTATGCACAATGGTTTTTCAAGGAAATTCTGAAATAATGGCTCAACTGTTGTATGGTTTGATTTACAAAATGTGTGCCATTGTCACTATAGATCTTTTCCGGTATGCCAAATCTAGGAATAATTTCTTTAACGAGGACTTTTGCAACAGTAGCTGCATCTGGATTTTTGGTCGGAAAACCTTCCACCCATTTGGAAAACATATCTATAATGACAAGACAGTACTTTTTATTTTCACATTTGTTTAGTTCTATGAAATCCATACAAATAGTATGGAACGGGTACGGTGGTGTAGGGAAACTCCCTTGGTTAGGCTTCAGTGCCCCCTGTGCATGATGCCTGTTACAAACATGGCATGCTGCACAAAAATTTTTTGTGTAGTTTGTAAATCCATACGTTGTAAACACTTGATTTACTAACTGTACCATCCCCCCTGTTGAGACATGGCACTGCCCATGGCTCAACAAAGCTTCATATCTAAACAAGTTAGACGGCAAAATTGGTTTTCTTTCTTTGGAGATGTAAAGCCCTTTCTCAAGAATTGCTCCTTGTTTTATCCATTTATGTTTTTCTACATTTGTAGTAAGTGTCTGCATTGTTTTTAACATTTCTAAATCTAAAATCTCAGAAGGTTGTAATTCTTCACTCAAAAGAAATACTTCTGAAGCTGTAGCTGCCTGCTTTGCAGCTGTGTCAGCTCTCGCATTGCCTTTTGAAATCCTATCCTGTTGCTTGGTATGAGCTACACATTTATAAATAGCTACTTTCTGAGGTAACTGAATAGATTCTAACAAATCTAAAATAAATTGCATATGATTAATCGGTTTACCAGTAGATGTTATCATTCATCTATTTTTCCACTGCTGTGCGAAAACATGTACAGTAGAAAAAGCGTACTGGCTGTCCGTGAAAATGTTCACACATTTACCCTTTGCCAAGGTACATGCCCTTGTCAAAGCAATCAATTCTGCTGCTTGTGCAGATAAATTGTGCGATAAAGACTTTGCTTCTAAAATCTCAGTATCAGGAACTACTGCATACCCTACTAGATTCTGTCCTGTAGGACCCTTTTTGCAAGAGCCATCCACATAGTATGCCACCTTGGCATCATCCAAGGGAACATCCATGAGATCTTTTCTAGGCAGTGTCTTTTGCTCATTCTCCTGCAGGCAGCAGTGTGGTTTGCCATCTGCAGGGGTTGGGAGCAAGGTTGACGGATTCAAAGTTGTGCATCATTCAATTGTCATATGAGGTTGGCTCAACAGTATAGTCATACAGGAAAGATGTCTAGCAGGAGAAAGATATGCTACTTTTTCTTGCAGTAAAATAATTGCGACTGCATGAGGCACTCTCAATGTGAGTGGGTGGAATAACACTACTGAGGCTGAAGCCTGTACTGCCATTGCAGCTGTGACTACTGCTTGTACACAGTGGGGCAAGGATCGTGCCACTGGGTCTAGCTGTGATGCATAGTAAGCTATGGGGAGTTGCTTGTCCCCATGTTGCTGTGTTAACACTGATGTCATATAGCCTTGCTTACAATCTACAGTTTGGAAAAATCGTTTATGATAGTTCGGTAATCCTAAAAGTAATGAGGATGCTATCAGTTGTTTCAATTTGCAGAAAGCTGATTCTGCTTCTGGTGTCCATTGTAATGAATCTTGTGCTACCATAGGCTTCTTGTATATTAAGTTGGTCAGTGGAGCAGACTCCAAGGCATAGTTTGGAATCCAACTCCGACAACAATTGGTCGTACCTAGGAAGGACATCATTTCCTTCTTGGTAGTCGGTTTGGGTGCTTGTAAGATTGCTATTTTCCTGTCTTCATCTAATATTCTGCCTTCTTTGGATATTACATATCCCAGGTATTTAACCTGCTTTTTCCAAAGCTGCAGTTTGTTTTTGTTTATTTTGTGTCCTTGAGTGGCTAGAAATTGTAATAATGCTATGATATCTTCTCTGCATTCTTGCTGGGTGGGGGCTGCCAGCAGAATGTCATCTACATAAAGTAAAATCTGGCTGCCTTTCGGTGGGATAAATCCCGCCAAGTTACTTACCATTTCCTGTGCGAATATTGTTGGGCTCTCACAATATCCCTGTGGTAATCGTGTGCATGTATACCTTTTCCCCTGAAATGTGAATGCAAACCAATGTTGGCTGTCAGGGTGTATTGGTATTGAGAAAAACGCATTGCTAATATCTACCACAGAAAAATACTTCTGTTGAGGCTTTAAATCATTTAATAAGGTGTGTGGATCTGGCACCGTAGGTGCTCTAGGTATTACTGCGTCATTTACAGCTTGTAAATCTTGGACCATACGCCATTCTCCATTTGCTTTCCTAACAGGAAATAAGGGTGTATTACATGGTGAATCGGGAGATTCTATCAATACTCCTTCCTTAAGTAAGGCTGCTATTATAGGTTTGATGCCTACTTCTGCATCCTTTCTCAAGGGATACTGTCTCTTTTGAGGTCTAAATGCTGATTTTGGTGTGATAGTAACTGGTCCTGCTTTACGAATAAGTCCTACATCTGATTTTCCTGTTGACCAGAGAGTCTCTGGTATGTCTCGTAAGGCTTTTTCCTCTTCCTCTAGTAAGAGTGCTACTCAGCTGTCCTCACTTTCCTGCAAGTGTACAGCTGGGTGTGTCTGTGTTCTCCAATTCAACTTCTGCTTTTGTACTCTCTGTTCTGACAGTTCTAATTCTGTCTGTTTTTCCCACCTTGTGACTTTTTCTCCTAGGTCTGCCCACGTCACATTTTTGTCTTTAGTTAAACTAACATGTGGTAGTCAATTAGATTTATAAAGTGCTAGGAATTCCTGGGGCAATGAACAGCTAACTACACTGTTCTCTTCTGTGTCCCAGTACAGATTACGTAATACTAATCTGTTAGCATGATTTCTAAACAGTTCTTGCTCATATTCTTTATCAGGTCCTGGTGTGCTACAGTAATATAGAGTACAATGCAACAAATGCTGTTTATCAGTGTAAAGGGAGGGGGATTTACTGATGGCTACGTTCATCAGTTCTTCAGTTACTGCCCCTGGACCAGTCGTAACCAAGTCCTGGCTGTACCAGTAAAATGTTTCACCCTCCGGTCGCACCATTTGTCGCTGTGCTTCCATACCCTGCATAGTTAGAACTACTGCTATGCCAAATATCTGCATAAGGTCTCTGCCTAAAAGGTCTACTGGGCATTTTGCAGAAACAACAATTTTGCTCTTTTGGGTCATCCCTGAAATAGGGTCAGTTATTGCTATGCTATGGGAGAGTGGCTCCCGATACAGCTGTCCATTAGCTGCTTTCAGTAATATATAATCGAGTGATTCTGAATTTTCTGGTAGTTTGGAAGGATGTATCAGGGTCCGTGAAGCCCCTGAGTCACACAGGAATTTAACTTCCCTCCCCTCTACCAGTAGTGTAACTTCCGGTTTTGTGTCTGCTAAATAGAGCACTAGGCTCAATAATGCCAAGTCTAAAATTTCACTTTCTTCACCATCGGTGATTTCTTGTACTTCCTCTATTTCTTCTATCACATCCTCTACTCCCTCTATCACATTTGCTTTTGTCTTTTCTTGGTTTTTTCCCTTCTAGTGATTCTTGACTATCATATAGTCAGTCCTCACCCTCCTTATCTTCCATGGCTACCTTTTTGTTTTGTCTGCAATCCCTTACCAAATGTCCCTTTTTCCTGCATTTAAAACATTCACCCCTTTTCTTTCTCTCTTCAAACTCCTCTGATCGCTTATCAGATTGTTTGTTTCCCTGGGCATTTTTCTTGCCCTTCTTCCCGGACTGTACTACAAAGACTTCCGCTCCATCTTCTACTGCAAATACTTGGGTTTTCTTTTTCTTTTTGCTATTAAAATGCCTTTCGGCATGTCTCGCATATTCAAGTAATGACTGTAATCTACTTGTACGGTGATCTACCATGTGCTTTGTAATAAAACTACTTATGGGTGCAATACTACCCTTCAAAAATGCATTCTTTAGTTGTTGCTCATATGGGGAATCATGTGTTTGGTCTTCAGGTACTTGCATTCCACAGTGGTTATTAAAACACTCTAATAATCTAGCATAATATATATCAACAGTTTCACCTTCCTGTTGGATGCATTGATTAATGCAAGTCCAGTCAGCCCTAGGCTTCCATTTTTCAGAGATTCGGTCTGTCAGACCTTTCACTCTGTTATCCAGCTCTGCATTGTTATGTGGGAGTGGCTTATGTTCCGCGTCACGGGGATTCCAGTTGCCACTGATCATGTGCCAGTCTGGACCTACGATTTGTCTGACTACTTTCTCTACTTCCTCTCCATTTAAATGGTAACTTAACCTCATGCCCTGTAAGTCTTCCAAGAATTTTCTAAAATTAACTTTCGGATGGGGAATTCCCTCTGTGGCTTTCTGGATGTCTTCCGGTGTCCACGGTCTATATACCAGGATAGTTGGGTCCTGCCCTTCCTGTCCTGCCTGAGGATTTGGTACTTCTATGAGCGGACATATCTCTTCTTCGCTCATAGCCCGTGAATTTCCATTTATTTGATATAATTCCATATCCCCTCTTGTTTAATGTGTTCGAGACCTAGGCTCGACAGGATCTCTGACAAATGGTTTTGATTTCGCAGGGACAGTTGGGTATAGCAGAGGTGGATCAGTTTGTCCACTCGCTTCATATTCCAGCAAAGGAAGCAGAGGGGGTGGAGGGGCTGATGCTATTACTAGGTTATTGTCTTCTTTGTCTAAAAACATTGCTTTTGAATTTTTAATCTTTTGTTCCCTGCGGTTTGCTTCCTCAAGCCACCTGTGTGCCTGGGGAATGCCTAATTGGCGTTGCTTTTTCACCTGATCTTTTGCGTCTGTTTTAAGTTGTTTGACAAGTTTAATAAGTGAAGGTTTGTCTAATTTGCCATCAAATTTGTATTTATTAACCCATTTTGTATAGTACCTAACGTTATCGGCACGTTGTATTTGCATATATTTTGCGTCTTCGGTTAATGGTGGATCTCGGGATCTTTTTGTGCACTTATTTCCCATGTTGTCTTAACTTAGTTAGAAATTGTTACGTAACCCTTCTTATCACGTGGTACCACGATTTCTTTTTTTCACAGTTTATCTAGAATAACTGCCCACCTATCCTGTTTCCCTGATCTATGACAAGACAGCAATCTTTTTTGTCCCTGATTTATAAAAAAAAAATCTCCCTGACAAAAACAAATACTGTAACAAGTCCCTGATCTGAAACAGAGAAAAGGTAAATTCCTCCTTACCTGAGCCTCCGTGATTGACCGTCTCACTGATGGAACCATTGACTCGTCCTCCAATCGCAGATCAGAAACAGTGGCTGGCCTCTTTTGAACGACAATTCAGTCGGAGGTCTTTCAGAGCAGAAGAACCGATGTGGCCTCTTCCCCGTACGGTTTCATGCCACCGGGCCCATCTGACCTGAGCTAGAGCGAGAGTTTCCGGTCCGAAGAACCAATCTGTCAAAGGAAAAATAAACTTCAAAAAGATCAATACACGGCAGGTTCAGGTTAAGGCACTTTAATCTTGCAGCAAGGAGACAAAAACATGCTAATACAGAGTTTATCTAACTAAAATCAGGAAGTAAGATCATCTTTATACATTTTCTAACAAGACATTGCCTACCAAGCTGACGTAACAGATCACAAGTTCTAACATCATTAATTCATAGCAGCTGTTTGTTCATGATTTTCTGCTTGCACTATCAATTTTATGAAAAACTTCCTAAGAAAAACAACGTGGCCTTGGCGACCACCGGTTAAATACAACTTCCCACTATGTTATGTTACCATCCAAAGTACTATAGCTCTCAATACATTTCCAAAAGGTATAACATGAATTTTGCTGTGCTAGCAAATACTAGGTCAGGGTGCATCTTGCAGTTTCAGAAAGCATACTGCAGTTTGAAAAAGCATCTTATAATTTCATACAGAATTAAGCTGTACATAAAATAGAATGAAATGTGTTAACTCTTTTAGCTTCTAATAAGCACTAAACGTATATATTAATACATATTTTCTGACATTGTCCATGTTATTTATTCTTTTCCTTGGTTTTGTTTCTCTTACTTGTAATGTTACTTTTACTAATTTTTTTTCCTGCCTCCCATATCTACCCTAATTATTACTTCTAACAAATACTTTTTCTCACTCTTTCTTCTCTTCCTCTTTATCCACTATTTGAATTTTTCCACTCTGACATTTGCATTATGAGTAAATAATGAACTGTCACCCTTATAATGTTAGCACATTTCAATGCTACATAATATTGTACTTAGTCTAATAATAGGTTCATAGGTAGGTACAAGGCTATCGGCCCAAGGGCCTAAGTAAGCCTAGCCAACAAGGTTCCCTGGCTTATGCCACCCAAGAAAATTATTTTCCTGTGCCACTGTCGAGCAGAACCACAGAAGTGATTCCTGGGGTTTATTTCCTATTTGCCATCCACTCAAAGATTTTTCTTGAAGAGTACTAATGAGGAACTTTGCTTGACATAGATGGGTAGCTTGTTCCAGAGCATGGGAAGTCTCTGTGACAGGAATCTATCCCTCCAGCATGTCCTGTTTATTGTGGTGACAAGGTTTAGGTCCCTAGAGAGTGTAGCTCGGAGGGATTGGGATTTCTTTAGGTGTAGCATGTCCAACAGCTCTGGGTTTGACATAGCTTTATATGTTAGGCAGAAATCACCTCAGAGTAGGTGATATGCTATGGAGTAAAGCTGGAGTTTTTTGAGATGGTCAGTGGAGGGCATCTGTTTGAGGCCAGTAATCCTCTTTGTGAGGTACTTCTATGGCCTTTCCAGCTGCTACAGATGTCTTGTGAGGTACATTCCAAAAGGGGCTTTGTACTCTATAATGGGTCTAATGAGTGTCAAGTAGAGGGGGGAATGTGACCTCTTTTTTTCCTGGATGAGAACCCTTTTGTGATGAGGTGTGCCATGTAGAAGGACTTCCTGACTACTGTGGTGATGTGATTATAAAAGGAGAGACTACTGTCCACCTGGGTCCCAAGGTCTCTTATCACACATTCAGTGTTAAGTAGACTACTCCCTATGTGGTAGTTCATGGGTACAGAGTTTTTACCAAAGTGGATGACAATGCACTTTTTGGCATTGAGCTTGAGGCCATGGCTCTGACACCAGGCATCTGTCTCAGTGAGGCCCTTCTATAGGATGTCCACATCATTGGGGACTTGACTATGGCTCCTAGTTTGCAGTTATCTGCGAACTTCATTAGCCAGGGGCCTTCTATTATTATGTTTTTAGCCTGTACTTCAGAGAAGTAGATACCAAACAGGAGAGGTCCCAGGACTGATCCCTGTGGTACTCCACTGGTCACTGGTTTGAAGTCAGATTTGGAGTCTGCAACTTTTACAGTGTGGGTTCTGTCAGTGAGCCAGCTGGCAACCCATCTTGTGACGTAGGGATTTATACCTAGTTTAGTGAGTTTAGCTATATATCCAGAATGGAGGATGGTATTGAAAGACGTGGCAAGGTCAAGATAGGCTGTGTGAACCACCTTACCCTCATCTATGGCTTTGGTGACCACCTCAAAGAAATCGATTAGGTTCAGGAGGCATAATCTGCCTTTCACAAACCCAAACTGGGTGGGGTCCAGAGTTTGGAGGTTGCCAATGTCTTTGTTTATGAATTCCATGATGATACGTACCATGGCCTTGCAGACCAGGCTCATCAGGCTAATAGGGCTATAGTTCCCAGGATCAGTGGTGGCTCCCCCTTTGTGGAGTGGGATAACTGTTGCTTGTGCACCATTCCATGGGCACAGAGCCTGATGTGAGGCTATGATTGAACATGGTGCTTAGGTGACACACAGCCCGCAGACTCAGTGTGCCACTCAAGCTATTGAGAAGCAGGTGATTATCTGCTAGGTCAGGAAAATGAATGAATAGTGAATGAATAGAACAATACTGTTTTCTATAATGTGATTGAATATGAACAATCAGCTCTGTTCGTGTTATGAGAACATGCACAGCTGCAGAAAAGAAGAGATACATGAAACAAAAGACTGCTTGAATAATCTGTACTTGATTATGGCCAAAAAGTGTGGTATGAGTTATAGCCTGGTAGTGCAGGGGTGCTCTCTGGAGCCTTGAACCAGGTCTCAGTCACTGCACAGATATCGATGTTCTCCACTTTAAAGAGTGCCTCGAATGAGTGCATTTTGAGATTTAGACTTCTAGCATTGAGTAGCATTACCCTCAGTTTTTGCTTGCCTTTTCCTGTTATGGTGGTGAATCTGTCATTTGAACCTTGTCTAAAAAAAGCACTATAGTGACGGCAAGAGCCTTAGCCAGTATCTGGAATCTCAGGGGCGACAAGTGCAGGCCATCTGTGGCAAAGCATCGTGGTCTGTCGACCATGTCATCCCAGGCAGACAGATACTAGATCCCCTTATAATGGCACCAGTAACTTAGCCAATTGTTGAAGTCAATCATTTTGTCCTTGTACTGCGGTATAATTCTGGGTAATGGCAGAATGCTACTCAGGGCTACAAGATTGGAGAGCTCTTC
Organism: Protopterus annectens; assembly: GCF_019279795.1. Classification (NCBI taxonomy): domain Eukaryota; kingdom Metazoa; phylum Chordata; order Ceratodontiformes; family Protopteridae; genus Protopterus; species Protopterus annectens. Next base: position 58,671,819 of record NC_056726.1, on the reverse strand, counting down.
TATGTCTCTTTTCATGTAGTCCAGGGAGGTACATCTCAGGTCATTCACACCAACACAGACAATGACAGAGTCGTATTTGTACTTGTTGTGGAGTGACCTGAGTGCGTGGGTTATGTGGCAGATCCTGGCACCTGACAGGCAGCTGACAGTAACCTTCTTCTTGTTTAGCCTGGTGAGTGGGACATCAGTGTGCCTGACTATATGTTTGCCCATAATATCTGAATAAGTGAGTGGGATTTTCATGACTGCATCAAGGAAACATTTTCCTTCCTTTTGTGTTTTTTTTTTTTTCTTAACTTTTGGATTTTTCTTGGCATATTGATTGATTTTCTTAGTATATATATTTTTTATTTATTTTCCATTTGTTTACCAGGTTAGTCCGACTGGACACAAGGTGACTGTTTTCAGCAGCGGCTCGGGGAGAAAAGCTCCAGATACAGAGTAAATAATTATAAAAAATAATAAAAATAAATTATACAAACATAGCTATTTTGTACAAAGAGCATAAAAAATATAAAAGGAGTAAAATCAGAGTTTTACATTTGATGCAGCATACAGTGGTTAGAATATTAAGAAACAATTAAACAAGATGATATACAACAAATATACAATTGCTTGAACATAAATTCAAAAAGAAGCTTCCATAGACAAACAGGGTCATAAACTAGAAAGCATAACTATATTGATATGATTTATATTCCATTTATCTTGTTTTAATGATGCTATATGTGTATTTGTATGTGTCATATGTGCACAAATATTTGTATTAATCTATGTATTTACAGTATATTGACAAAGTACTGGGTCACATCAGAGGCTTGGGAGGTGATTGTTAAGAAACTGAGAACTGTTGTAAAGCTTGGCATTGAATACCATAAGTTCAGGTTATGCATTAAGAGAATAACTATGTAAAGATACCATGTCAGCAGCCAGAATGCATTACAAATTGAATGTTTTACTGTGTACATTAAGAAATGGATAGATTGGCCCAAACTCTGGACTGTGTGTGCTTTGCTTTTTTTTCTTTTTTATTCCTGGGGAAATGCTATTCAGAAGTGAAGAGACACACAAGGGAACAGTTTTAGTGGCACATCAGGCTGTGATTATTTTGATGTCTATTGTCATGCAAAGCTGACGAAATAGTTGAATCTACCCAAGCTGGAAATGTGAGACTGTAGCCCACTGAAGGAGGGGAGATGGGAGGAGTAACTTGGCCAGGAATTGAAACCTGCAAAACTGCTCCTTGTGAAAAGTTTTATTTATCTCATTAATTTTTTGACACTTTTGCAAGTTTCTTTCAGAGAATGTGTAGCACATCAATAGGAACAACATTTGTAAAACTCAGCGCATACCAGTGAATGACACATGAGCTGCAGACTCTCAAACTTGGCATTTTTTTTTCAGGTGTTCCATTCTAAGTGAATGGAAGTTTAGTCTGACAACAAATGGTAGGGCTATTTGTTCTCACAGTCTGTGCATTGAGACAGATTTAGCTTTTCAAAGAAATCACAATGTCTGCCCCATGAGAGCAGACAAGAGTAAAAAATAAATAAAATTAGGATTGAGTACTTATTTTGCTGCAGGCAGCTTTAGGAGGTGCAGTAAATTACGGCAAGATAAAAAAAAAATATGTTTTTTCATTGTTTGCCCGTAGTATTGTATCTTTGTGAATAAACCTACTTTTTTGGACATTACAATGTGCGTTCATTTGTGGAGGTGCTTTTGGATCTATTTTGTTCTTCTGAAAAAGGGAGCATTAGGAGGGACAGGCTTTATTGGAGCCAACACTGTGATTTTGTGTTCTGTGCAGTTGTACTTTGTGATTATTGGTTGACTGTTTCTTTTGTGTGGCTGCCGAGGAGTCCCCCGTATGTATGGATAACAGTTCACTGTTGAGTGAACTCATTAAATTGATCCATAGCTATTCGCAGGCTGATATGCCAATTTCTGATTCTGGAACCACCATTCTCCAAGCTTTCTGTGTTGGAGGGAAGCCTTCTAGCTTATCAGTGGGAGTGGTAAGCACTAGGTAACCTATCTACCACATAAGGAGTGGTTCTGGCCCAGAAATTGTAGTTATTGGCTGTTTGGGCAGTTTTTCCGTCTCTCTCAACTTTCTGATTTAAAAGCCCACATTTGCACTTGTTTCCCCCCTTTCCTGTAACTAGTTTAGTCCAGATACAGATTCTTACTTTTAGCACTTGAATTTGCTTATTCGTGAACAGCACTTGTTCAGAACTTGTACGCACTAAATAACCTACTAATTACTACAGCACTCAACCTTCCTCATTACCTAGAGGAAAACAGTTTTGGTACTTACTTTCCTCACTTGCTTAGAGAAAAACAGCTCTTGTACTCACTTTCCTCACTTATCTAGCGGAAAATAGTTTTTTTATTCAGGCACGTCTAAGGGTCAGCTCCCAGTGTTCTCTCCTGTCTATCTGATGAATCTGGGCATCTTGGGGGCAATGTAGAAATTGCCTCATGTACACAGACAACCCTCTCCTCCTACCACCCAACACTACAACCTGTAAGAGATGCACTTATCTAGCCAAACTGGAGGTAAAGCTCTCTCCAATCAAGACTGAACTTGACAGTCAAGAGGAGAAGGTAAACACTTGCACCACACCACACTCATCACATAGACTCACTAAATCTACACCACCAAAATACACACATAGAAATACAAAAACATTTGTGGAGGCTCTCAATAATAATCTGCTCAAGCAACAGAGACCTCCAAAGCAGAAATACAAGCAACCTCCGCCCCCAACACAACCCAAATGACACACAGCCCGCAGACTCAGTGTGCCACTCAACCACAGCCAATAAGACAAAACAACGTACCCAACACACTAGTCAAAGGCAACTCTATAGCCAGGCACACTGATGTCCCACTCACCATGCTAAACAAGGATAAGGTTGCTGTCAGCTGCCTGTTGGGTGCCAGGATCCGCCACATAACCCACGCACTCAGGTCACTCCACAACAAATGCAAATATGACTTTGTCATTGTCCATGTTGGTGTGAACGACCTGAGACGTACCTCCCTGGACTACATGAAAAAAGACATGGAAGAGCTCTCCAATCTTGTAGCCCAGGCAGGTATGACCCTAGCCCTGAGTAACATTCTACCATCACCCAGAATGATGCCGCAGTACAAGGACAAAATGATTGACTTCAACAATTGGTGCCATTCTAAAGGGATCCAGTATCTGTCTGCCTGGGATAACATGGACGACAGACCACGATGTTTTGCCAGAGATTGCCTGCACCTGTCACCCCTGGGATTCCGGATACTGGCTAAGGTTCTTGCCACCCCTATAATGCCTTTTTTAGGCAAGGTTCAAATGATAAATTCACCACCATAACAGGAACAGGCAAGCAAAAACTGAGGGTGATGCTACTCAATGCCAGAAGTCTAAATCTCAAAATGCACCCACTGGAGGCACTCCTTAAAATGGAGAACATCGATATCTGTGCAGTGACTGAGACCTGGTTCAAGGCTCCAGAGAGCACCCCTGCACTAAAAGGCTATAACTCATAACACACTTTTCGGCCATGTAACCTGGACCGGAACACCAAAGGCGGAGGTGTATCCATATTCATTAAGGATATCCACACCTCCAGGCTAGTTGCTCAGCATAATGCAACCCAGGTTATCCAAGTGCAACTAACTCTGGGCAAAACTGCAATCCAAATTGTAGCTTGCTACAGATCACCAACCATGCCCCAGGATTCCCACTCCTCTTTTCTTGATGTACTGGAAAATATTAGGGTTCAACTAAACACCCTAATAATGGGCGATTTCAACTACCCCATTAACTGGGAAAACTACTCATGTACCAACTCCTTCGCTCAGCGTTTTCTGGAATTCATAAACTCCAATGTCCTGGATCAACTTATCCACACCCCCACCAGGGGCAACAATATCCTAGATCTAGTCATTAACAATATGAGAGACCGGTATTCCACACCTGAAGAAAATGCCTCATTGGTCCGATCCGACCATAAGCTAATTACCCTAGATATCCACATCCTGCCTCCACCCCCCCATTAAGGAAAACATAATAAAGATTTTCTCCAAAGCCAACTTCATGCTTCTTAAGACAGAAGTGGTGAACTTCATGACACCCATGCAGATGGACAATACAGTTACAACTACTGAATCCTACACAATTGCCCTTTATAAGCACTTACATGAGTGCATGGATCGTGCTATTCCAAACAGAATCAAGATGCTATCCTCCAAAAAAAGGAAGCCAATCTGGTGGTCCCCTGCCATACACAAACTGTACAACAGAAGGAAGAAACTCTTGCAAAAGAGAGTAAAATCCCACGAGTGGAGGAGCTCCCTGCTCAGCCTCAGTAAGAAGCTGCAATCCCTGATAAAATCCTCCAAAGCTAGTTACGAAAACAAAATTGCCACTGATTCTAAAGACAACTACAGAGCATTCTATAGCTATATCAAGAATCTGAATTGCACCACTCAGATCTGCTCCGAGTTACAGCACAATGGCACTAAATATACAGACCCACCTGATATTGCCAACATCCTGGCAGATAGTTTCAGTGCTAATTTTACCCCCCTCTCACTCCCTAAGCAGCCCATCTCTATACCGGAAGAATGAAAAGTTCCTGTAATCACGGCTGCACAGGTAAAAACCACACTCTCCAAAGCCAAGAACACAGCATCCATGGGACCAGGCAACATCCCAGGCTGCATTCTACATGAACTACAGAACAAACTGGCACCCCACCTAAGTACCATGTTCAATCATAGCCTCACCTCAGGCTTTGTGCCTACTGAATGGCGCACAGCAACGGTTATCCCACTCCACAAGGGGGAGTCACCACGGACCCCGGGAACTTCCGCCCCATTAGCCTGACGAGCCTGGTCTGCAAGGCCATGGAATGTTTCATCATGGAACTTATAAACAAAGACATTGATAATCTCCAAACTCTGGATCCCACCCAGTTTGGGTTTGTAAAAGGCAGATCATGTCTCCTAAACCTGATAGACTTCTTTGAAGCAGTCACCAAAGCCGTAGACAAGGGTAAGGTGGTTCACACAGCCTATCTAGATCTTGCCAAGGCTTTTGACACCATCCCCCACTCTGGAATTATAGATAAACTCACTAAACTAGGTATAAAACCCTATGTCACAAGATGGGTTGCTAACTGGCTCACTGACAGAACCCACACTGTGAAAGTAGCAGACTCCAAATCTGACTTCAGACCAGTGACAAGTGGAGTACCACAGGATTCAGTCCTGGGTCCTCTCCTGTTTGGTATCTACTTCTCTGAAGTACAGGCTAACACAGAAGGTCTTTGGCTAATGAAGTCTGCAGATGACTGCAAACTAGGAGCCATAATCGAAACTCCTAATGATGTGGACATCCTACAAAAGGGCCTCACTGAGAAAGATGCCTGGTGTCAAAGCCATGGCCTCAAGCTCAATGCCAAAAAGTGCATTGTCATCCCCTTTGGTAAAAACTCTGCACCCATGAACTACAACATAGGCGGTAGTATACTTAACACTGAAAGTGTGATAAGAGACTTTGGGACACAGGTGGACAGTAGTCTCTCCTTTGATAATCACATCACCACAGTAGTCAGGAAATCCTTCTATGTGGCACACCTCATCACAAAAGGTTTCTCATCCAGAAAAAAAGAGGTAATTGATCCCCTCTACTCATCACTCATTAGACCCATTATAGAGTACAACGCCCCTTTTGGTATGTACCTCACAAGACATCTCCAACAACTGGAAATGCCGCAGAAATACTTTACAAAGAGGATTACCGGCCTCAAACAGATGCCCTATGCTGACCGTCTCAAAAAACTCCAGCTTTACTCTGTCGCATATCACCTACTCAGAGGTGATCTCTGCCTAACATACAAAGCTATGTCAAACCCAGAGCTGTTGGACATGCTCCACCTAAAGAAATCCCAATCCCTCTGAGCTACATGCTCTAGGGACCTAAACCTTGTCACCACAATAAACAGAACATGCCGGAGGGATAGATTCCTGTCCCAGAGACTTCCCATACTCTGGAATAAACTACCTATCTATATCAAACAAAGCTCCTCATTAGGACTCTTCAAGAAAAATCTTGATGATTGGATGGGAAATAGGAAATTCACCTTGGGGATCACCTCTGTGGCTCTGCTCGACAGTGGCACAGGAAAATAATTTTCTTGGGTGGCAAAAGCCAGGGTACCTTTTTGGCTGGGCTTGTATAGGCCCCAGGGCCGATAGCCTAGTACCTACCTATGAACCTATGTGCGCAGAGCAGTCCAAAATGGACGGTAGAGGCTGTGATGACGTCAGGCGCTGCTGAGGTAAGGCCCTCTATGTCTAAAAGGAAAGAAGGAGTTCAGCTTAGTTCCTAAATTATTAACGGCCTCAATGATCGATTGCAAAGTGACTACAACAACCAGAGAGACAGGGAAAAGGGGTCTGGACAACCTTTTAATGATTATGGTAAACTGAACTTTTACCAATGGCTTGATAAATCATTTATTCAGTCGGGAGTGGACGATACTAGGCACCAAAAGACTACATCTACATATAGCAAAAAATGTAAAACTTTGAAAACTCATTTAACCAAATACAAAACTTTAGCCCTGGACAATTGGTACCTTAAACAGTGTATTGATCAAAAAATTATAACCCAAGGGGATGAGGCTTAATAAATTTCCCACTAACACCATAAAAGTATCTGAATTTTTAAAATTGTAATGGGCATTTCAAATGATTGTGGCATTTCAATTTTAAAAGCCATGGTGCATAATAATGATGTTTTAATGGAACAATGTAAAATAACTATTGATGTGCTAAATAAGGAAATAAGTGATGATTTGTTGTTTAATGTTATGGAATACAAAAATTACTTAAGGGTGTTGCAAGATGTGGAGAAACTTATGGTTAAGAACTATATAAGGAAGGTCTCTAAGTTAGAAAGAGACCTACAGGAATATGAGCATGGCAGAGCTTATTATTGTGATACTAATAGTTATGCTAGAAGGAATAGGAGTTCCTATTCAAGGTACAATGCGAAATCTAATTATTCACCCTGGATTGAGAAAGATTCAGAAACGTATCAGGATAATTACATGAAGGGGAGGGGGAACATTACATATGGCAATAATAATGTTACCTGTACCCATCATGGTTATGAGGAAGTTAACAATAGACTGGGAAGCCCTTTAGGGGTGGAAGGGCCCAGGAGGTCGGACAGAATATGGAATTTACCACATCAACCCTCCTATGCAGAGGTGATGGGGACTTATCACTCACATCAGCATGGGAAACTACGGCAAAGGATGCAATGCTTATATTCCCCCCATGTATTACCACATTAGTTGGTCATGGAAGTTTATACAGGGATGAATTTAATTTGATCCTGAATTTAAATATTGAGAGTAATATAGAGAGTCCCAATGGTGGGAATAATATTATCCACACACCGAGAAATTTTAATATATACAATTACACAGACTTAGTGATTGATGAAAGTTATTTTTCACTGTTTTTAAAAGGCTTTACATTTGTACCAGTTAAGAAACCAAGATTGTAGGATATAATTCTGGACATTAAATTATTTACAAGAAAATTAAATTTGGAGCATTTATTCAAAGGTGGTTCTACTACTATTAAGGGTACCAAGTTGAGTAAGAGAAGTATTTTTAATCCACCATTACAGCAAGATTTACACAATTTTGAGATGTGTGTAACCAGTTTAATTAAGAATGGGTATGGGAAAAGCATGTTTGACTATTCCAACTTGTCTCCAAAAGAACAGAATTTACTAAAGGAACTGAGTGTCAATGATAAAATTTGAGTTATGAAACGGGATAAGGGGGTGGGGTGGTGTTGATGGAACAGTGGGACTATACAGCTAAAATGTTGGGTATTCTGAATACTGACAATAGGTATGTTTTGGTATCTAGAAATGAACTTGATATATCTTACAAGAAAACTGATTTAACATTAGAGGATAATTTGATGCAGGGTTTGATAGATATGCAGTTGTATCAGTTTTTGAGGGTAGAAAAGCCTGTTATACTGGCCATTTTTGGGATCGCTAAAATACACAAGGGGGTGGATAATCCACCCCTGAGACCTATTGTTACCTCCCAGGGATCCAAAACACAACCACTAGCAATTTATATGGATACTCAACTAAAAAGTTTTTACTCCAGGTACCCACATATTCTCATTGATTCATAGGATTTTTTTGAATAAAATTGGAACCACTGAGTACAAAGAAAACATTATATTAACTATTGATGTTAAAGACTTGTTTTCAGTGATACCTCATAAAACAGGTTTAGAGTGGTTTTGAAGACGTTGGTTGAATTAGGGTTTTTATCATCAGATGACTTTAGATTAGTATTGGAGAACATGGAGATGGTATTAAAATATAATTATATTTATTTTCAAGGAGAATTGTACCACCAAGTAGATGGGGTTGCCATGGGGTCTTCCTGTGCCCCCATATACGCTAATATTATCATGTTATACTGGGAAAAACATTTTGTGTTTACTTCCCAGTATTATAAACATATCCTTGGTTACTATCGGTTCCTGGATGATATATTTATTTTATGGCAAGGAACCAATGATTTAATTCCAGTGTTTATGGAATATTTGAATCACATGACAGAATTTTTACAATTTATCTATGAATTAGGGTTGGATGAGGTTCATTATTTAGATGTTAAGCTATCAAAAGATTACATTAATAAAATTTATAGGTCTGGTATTTACAGGAAAGAGTGTTTTTCCAACTTGTATTTGCACTACGATAGTGACCACCCATATTTTCTTAAATGTAATATTGCAAAAGGACAGATGGTTAGAATAGCAAGGATGACATCTGATAAAACAGATTTTTTGAATTAAATCAACTATGTTTACACACTGTTTGGGGAGTGAGGGTACCCGGATAGCTTAATTAATCCCATTAAAAGTATTGTTATACAGGGATGGGGATCTACCTACTTACCCCTTCTTACCCGTGGAAAAGTAGTTGGTGTTAAAAAGAATTTGGTGGGTATGGAACAGATTACACCACAATTACCATACTTAATATTAACACACCATGCTAATATTGGGTGGGTTAAGAAGTGTATTGACAATACCTGGAATATGTTTAGAAGGATGCCCACTAAGGTAGATTTTTTTCAGAAACTCCTTAGATATAGTTATAAGAGGAATTATAACTTAAAGAATATATTGGAAAAGAAAAAGGGAGGTATTAGAGAAGGGGCACGTCCTAAACTTGGTACCTTTAAATGTGGTAGATGATCCCAATATCCCTTTATAGCAGGAACAAAAGATCTAAGTATACCCAGCATTTTTATAAGCTTAAAGGTAGGGCATACTCCAGTTGCTATACAAAAGGAGTGGTGTATTTTTCTTATTGTACTGTGTGCTGGGCATACTATATACGGAAAACAGAGCGTAACCCAAGACAACGCATATACGAACACATGTACGACATTAATAGAAAAAATGAGAACAATGCACTATATAGACATTTGTTAACTTGTAAAAAGGCTGATTATAAGTTTTAAGTATTGGAGGAAGTGAAGCAGAATGAGAGGGGGGAAGACTGGGAGACTAGGTTAGAATTTCGAGAAATGGTTTGGCAGCTGAGGTTAGACGCATGTAATACCCAGGGTTAAATGACCATATCTCCATCACCCCAGCCCTCAAACTACTAGCATCCAACCCCAAAAGGCCAGACTTGTAATAATACACATATAAAAATACATACAAAATATGCACCTTTATATCCACATTTTATATTCATGTTTCAGCATTTTATATCCATGTTTTAACATTCCTATTTAATATTTTAATACAGTAATATTATAAATGTTATACTCTATATTATTATATTTATATATTTATTTAACAATTGTAGTTATATATAGTAGTTTTTTTATAATTAGGCAGCTCTTATGGAGTAATTTACTGCTATTGTTACACTAGGTGTTGGTATTTTTGCATTAATCAGTTTGTGCAATATAGTTTTTACACCCTTATTATTCAGTATTCTTAGTAAACATTTTTATTATGTGTGATACATATTGTTTAGTATGATATGTTTTTATTAATTAGGAAAGGAACTGTTGCAGTTTTCTATTGTGAATGGAAATTTTTGTTTCATATGTATGCACCATGCACTTTAACAGTTAACATTTTATGTACTTAATTGGATGACCAATGAAATCCATTTTTGAATGAGTTAAAATGGGTAAAGCTTTTTGAAGGTTGATTCTAATGAAATCTCCTGAAGGGAGATGAAAGCGCTTAATCCATTTCAATTTATGTTGTGTCTTTGTGACTAAACCTACTTTTTTGGACATTACAACGTGCGTTCATTTGTGGAGGTGCTTTTGGATTTATTTTGTTCTTCTGAAAAGGGGAACATTAGGAGGGACAGCCTTTATTGGAGCCAGCACTGTGATTTTGTGTTCTGTGCAAGTTGTACTTTATGATTATTGGTACTAACATGTTGTTGAGACAGAAGTAAAGCCTTGGTACACCCAGCTGCATGATCACAATGTAGACACAGTAACCCATCAGGTACTTACAAGGCCAGAGTTATCTGTAAGGTGAAGAGAGGCCACATAAAAATTACATAAGTGTTTTACCCTGTCACCAAACAAAAAGGGCATTCTCCAAATAAAGAGCTGGATGAGTGTGACATGAAGTGCAATCTTTATCTCAAAATTAATTTCTTGATGGACTTTCAACAAAATTTGCTTGAATCTTGAAAGGAGGTAGATATGTGAGAAGAACTGGATTAATGTTTAAAAAAATCTTAACTGTCCTTCAAAAAATGAATAAGAGGTCAGTTAGCTGTAGTGGAACTCTATCAGATTTAAAAATGAATGTATAAACACTTCTTTAAAAGACAAAAGTAATAAAAAGTTGCATTATATTTGCAGTCTCAGTAAATATTTTTTGTCCTAGCACCTGCAAGTTCCTATGATCAGAGCAGTATCCCAAGTCTCTCCCTTGAGTGTATCTTGTACTGATACCACCAAATCAATTGTGTTTGAATAGTTACAAGCTAATTGAACCAGCAGGTCAAGCTCTGAGCTTAAAATAGATCCTAAGATTTTTATTTTTTAAAATACTACAAAAGATTCGCCTATACAATCATAATATGATATGGGGATTCTTAGTTCTTCTTCAAACAGCATTCTCCATATTGTACAGTCTTTTCAAAAGTTAAATGAGAAGCATTGTTACATAGAGCAATGAAGATTGCAAACTTATATTAACCCAGTTGATGTCCATTACTGTAGCGGTGTCTGTAAAAACCACTCCTAACAAACTAAAGCAAGTCAAATAGATATACCAATCTGTAAAAACTACAATAAAAACTGACTAGGCTAGGGTTATCACTGTGTGATTCCTTAAACAACTCTTGTGTTAGAGGCTCATGGGATATATGCAAATGAACCCATCAAGGACATCCTGTGTTTAAGATATGCAGATCTCACATACTCTATCCTGTTCATAGGTTCATAGGTTCATAGGTTCATACTAGGCTATCTGCCCTGGGGCAATAATAAGCCTAGCCCGATTCTGTATGGCTTACGCCACCCCTTGATTTGAGTATACTGTGCCCTTTTTAAGGTTTAGTTTACTGTGCCTCTGTCTAATAGTGACACAGGAGTAATCCCTGGGACAAACCTACGATTCCCTATCCACTTATCGAGATTCTTCTTGAAGAGATTCAGTGAGGTGCTCTGCCTCACATGAACTGGAATTCTATTCCAGAGCAAAGGGAGCCTCTGGGTTATGAACCTGTCCCTCCAGCAAGTTCTATTTATTTCTGTGCTGAGGTTCAAGTCCCTCGAGCGTGTGGCTCTAAGGGATTTAGATTTACTGAGGTGGAGCATGACCATTAATTCTGGATTTGACATAGCTTTGTATGTCAGGCATAGATCGCCTCGAAGTAGGCAGTATGCAACTGAGTAGAGCTGGAGTTTTTTTAACCGAGCAGCATATGGCATCTGTTTGAGACCCTTGATCCTCTTGGTGAGATACATTTGGGGTCTTTCTAATTGCTGCAGGTGTCGGGTAAGGTACATCCCAAAAGGGGCATTGTATTCTATGATGGGCCTGATGAGGGATGAATAAAGGGACACGATTACCTCTCTTGATCTAGATGTGAAACCCTTCGTGATGAGGTGGGCTATGTAGAAGGTCTTTCTAACCACTTTGGCAATGTGGTTTTCAAAGGAGAGATTGCTATCAACTTGGGTCCCCAGGTCCCTAATAACTTTCTCTGTACTTTATGGGTTCCCGCCTATGTGGTAATTTGTGGGCACATTGTTTTTGCCAAAGGGTATGACTATACATTTTTTGGCATTTAGCTTTAAACCATGGCGCTGGCACCAGTTATCTGTCTCTGTGAGACCTTTTTGAAGGATGTTTGTGTCAGCTGCAGAGTTGATTATGGTGCCCATTTTGCAGTCGTCTGCGAACTTGGTGAGCCATAGTCCTCCCACGTTTGCCTGCACCTCGGAAAAGTATATACCGAACAAGAGTGGTCCCAGGACAGAACTCTGTGGGACGCCACTTGTGACCGGTTTCAAGTCTGACATGGCTCCAGCAACTCTCACTCTGTGGGTTCTGTCTTTGAGCCAGTTTGCGACCCATCTTGTGACATAGGGGTTTATATTTAAGCTGGATAGCTCGTCTATGATGCCCGAGTGGGGTATTGTGTCAAATGCCTTTGCAAGGTCCAGATAGGCTGTGTGGACTACCTTCCCTTCATCTATGGTTTTGGTGACTGTTTCAAAGAAGTCAACCAGGTTCAAAAGGCAGGATCTGCCCTTGACAAAGCCGAACTGGGTAGGATCTAGTGTCTGTAGGTCCCCAATGTCTTTGTTTATGAGCTCCATGATGATCCTCTCCATAGCCTTGCAGACTAAGCTAGTCAGGCTTATGGGGCGATAGTTTCCAGGGTCCGTAGAGGCTTCAGCTTTGTGGAGTGGGACCACTGTTGCTGTACGCCATTCTGTGGGCACATATCCTGTAGTGAGGCTGAGATTGTATAGCTGTTTTATTTGAGGGATTAGTTCCTCTTGTAGTTCATGTAGGACGCAACCTGGGATGCCATCTGGTCCCATGGAAGCAGTGTTTTTTGCTTTGGAGAGGGCAGCCTTCACCTGAGCATCTGAGATGTTTGGGAGGCAGCCCTCTGCCGGGATAGATACTTGCTCTTTTGGGGGGTGGAGAAGTTTGCACTGAACCTGTCTGCCAGGATATTGGTGATGTCTGTGGGTTCAGTGTATTTTTTGTCGTTTAGAATCAACTCAGAACAAGTCTGGGAGTTGCATCCCAGGTTTCTAACATAACTGAAAAAAGCCTTATGATTGTCTTTGGTGTCCTGTGCAATTTTTCTCTCGAAGCTGGCCTTGGAGGATTTTATGAGGGATCGTAATCTTTTGCTAGTACTGATCAGAGATGCCTTCCCTATTAGGGATTTTGCTCTATCATGTAGTAGCTTCCTCCTTCTGTTGTACAGTTTATTTATGGCAGGGGTCCACCAGACTGGACGCCTGCCTTTGGATGATTGGGTCTTGGTTTTGTTTGGGATAGCATGATTCATGCATTCCTGGAGATGTCCGTAGAATGCATTTATGTAGGATTCTGCAGTTTGGGCTGTAGTTTCCACTGGCCCTGGGGCCTTGAAGGATTCCACTTCGGTTTTGAGAAGTGAGAAGTTCGCTTTTGAGAAGTTTTTCACTGTGGTTTTCTGGGCTGGGGGTGGGGTAGGGATGTGGACATCCAGTGAAATTAATTTATGGTCTGATCTTACCAATGAGGGATATACTTCTGGTGTGGAGCATAGAGTCCCCATGTTGGTAATGATCAGGTCTAGTATGTTGTCCCCTCTTGCGGGAGTGGTGACTAGTTGTTCCATAGCATTTGAGTTTATAATTTCCAGGAATTTTTGAGCTAAGGTGCTGGGGCTTGAGTAGTGCTCTCAGTCAATGTTTGGGTAGTTGAAGTTGTCCAATATAATGGTGTTTGGAGAGATCTTCATGTTCTCCAATGTTTTCAGGAAAGCCGAATGGGATTCCTGACTTTGAGAGGGTGGTCTGTAGGATGCTATAAACTGAAAAGCAGTCTTGCCCACTGTTAGTTGCACATGGATGGTCTCTGATACTTCGTGCAATGCCACTAACCTGGAGGTGTGGATATCCTTTATAAATATGGAAACTCCCCCTCCTTTTGTGGTTCGGTCCGGGTTTTGGTGCCAAAAAGCATGATACAAGGTATAGCCTGGTAGTGCTGGGGTGCTCTCTGGAGCCTTGAACCAGGTTTCTGTCACTGCACAGATATTGATATTCTCCATACTGAGGAGAGCTTCGAGTGCGTGCATCTTGAGGTTAAGACTTCTGGCATTTAGCAGCATTACCCTTGTTCCTTGTGCTGTCTATGGGGATGGGTTTGACTTTTGAGCCTTGCCTAAAAAAGGCACTATGGGGGTGGCAAGAGCCTTTGCCAATATCCGAAAGCCCAGTGGTGACAGGTGCAAGCCGTCCCTAGTGAAGCAATGTGGCTTGTTGAGCATGTCATCCCAGGCTGACAGACACTGGATCCCCTTTGAATGACACCAAAATTTTAGCCAGTTGTTAAAATTGATCATTTTGTCTTTGTACTGTGGCATCATTCTGGGTGAGGGTAAGATGCTGCTCAAGGTCAGGGTCATACCAGCCTGGGCTACATGATCAGAGAGCTCCTCTATGTCTCTTTTCATGTAGTCCAGGGAGGTACGTCTCCGGTCATTCACACCAGCATGTACAATGACTGAGTCATATTTGTATTTGCTTTGGAGTGACCTGAGTGCTTGCGTTATGTGTCGGATCCTAGCACCCGACATGCAGCTCACCGTGACCTTCTCTTTATTCAGCCTGGTGAGCGGGACGTCGGTGTGTCTGACAATAGAGTCACCTATAACAAGAATATCAGGTGTGTTATTCAGCCTTAAGGGCTGTGGCTGCTTGGCACACTGACTTTGTGGGTTATGTGTTGTGTGTGTTTTGTTTTGAGGTAGCGTTTGCTTGTATGTCTGCTTTGGAGGTCTCTGTTGCTTAGGTAGATTTTATTTTAGAGCCTCCAAGTATGTTTTGTGTATTTATGTGTTTGGTTCGCTGATGTGGTGGGACTATGTGATACTGGAATTGTGTTGTGTGAGGTTACCTTCTCCTCCTGACTGGTTACACCAGTTTTGAGATGAGAGAGCTCAGCCTCCAGTTTGGCTAAATAGTTGCATCTCTCACATATATTTGAACCTGTTTGGAGGAAGAGAGGGTTGTCCGTGTACATGAGACAGTTGTAACATTGCCTCAAAATTCCCAGATTCACCAGCTGGACTGGAGAGGAAACCATTGACTGACCTTTGGACATGCTAGAGTAACAGGGAAACTGAATTTAAGATGGACCAATAGAGGACAGGGTAATCGTAGAGAGTATAAGAGTAAGTAGTGCTTATGGTGTAATAGTGCTAACTTGTAGGATTACTTAATTGGACCAGTGAAGGGCCTTAGAATGAGAATATGGTGTTTAAATTGAGAGATAGAGCAGTTCTAAGGGAAAAAGTGAAGAGCAGACTTTGTGGAGCCAGGAATAGTTTAAACCCAATTAGGCGGCGCTGTCCGTTGTTGCGCTATGCTCGAAAACGCGCAAAACCACGTAAAAGAGGGTTTTAAGAGAGGAAGATGAAGGAGTTTTGGAATTGACCCAAAATGGCCAATAAAACTACAGTTTCAAGTCAGTAACCACTCCCACAGGGGCAGGCAGGCTGCTCAATGTTTTTCACTGCCACTGATCAACAGAGAGACTTTCCTTTATCCCAAGCAAAAAATGGCCTCACAGAAACTTACAAACAGTTCAAGAACAGCAAGCCTGTAACTGAACTTTTTGAAATCTCAGAAAAGTGGGAAAAAAGCAAGATTTTTTTTGTTTTTTTGTTTTTTCAGAGATAGCAGAGGTTAAACAAGTATCAACAAGTTATAACAGTGCAGTAAATGACCCCACACAAGAGTGCTAGGCCAAAGACAGATAAAATGCAAGTTTTGAGAAAAAAACGATTTTAAAAATAAGTGCAAACAGGAAATTCAGTAAACAGCTCTAGGTTGTGCTCTAAATACAGTTACTAATGCAGAAATCAAATTTAACAAGCCAGAAAATGCTCAAAATAGGCAGCTATGCAGAAAAACGTAGCAAATAAACAGAGGAAAAATACTTAACGTCTCAAAAGTGGCTCCTTTCTTCTCTCAGCGTTTTCTCCTCTTGGTGGGTGCTTCACCAACAGCCAACAAGCCTGAAAAGATGCCAAAACCATGAGGCAACCAGGTTTTAAGAGAGGAAGATGAAGGAGTTTTGGAATTGACCAAAAATGGCCAATAAAACTACAGTTTCAAGTCAGTAACCACTCCCACAGGGGCAGGCAGGCTGCTCAATGTTTTTCACTGCCACTGATCAACAGAGAGACTTTCCTTTAGCCCAAACAAAAAATGGCCTCACAGAAACTTACAAGCAGTTCAAGAACAGCAAGCCTGTAACTGAACTTTTTTAAATCTCAGAAAAGTGGGAAAAAAGCAAGATTTTTTTTTTGTTTTTTGTTTTTTCAGAGATAGCAGAGGTTAAACAAGTATCAACAAGTTATAACAGTGCAGTAAATGACCCCACACAATAGTGCTAGGCCAAAGACAGATAACATGCAAGTTTTGAGAAAAAAACGATTTTAAACATAAGTGCAAACAGGAAATTCAGTAAACAGCTCTAGGTTGTACTCTAAATACAGTTACTAATGCAGAAATAAAATTTAACAAGCCAGAAAATGCTCAAAATAGGCGGCTATGCAGAAAAACTTAGCAAATAAACAGAGGAAAAATACTTAAAGTCTCAAAAGTGGCTCCTTTCTTCTCTCAGCATTTTCTCCTCTTGGTGGGTGCTTCACCAACAGCCAACAAGCCTGAAAAGACACCAAAACCACGAGGCAACAAGGTTTTAAGAGAGGAAGATGAAGGAGTTTTGGAATTGACCCAAAATGGCCAATAAAACTACAGTTTCAAGTCAGTAACCACTCCCACAAGAGCAGGCAGGCTGCTCAATGTTTTCCACTGTCACTGATCAACAGAGACTTTCCTTTAGCCCAAGCAAAAAATGGCCTCACAGAAACTTACAAACAGTTCAAGAACAGCAAGCCTGTAACTGAACTTTTTTAAATCTCAGAAAAGTGGGAAAAAAGCAAGATTTTTTTTTTGTTTTTTTTTTTGTTTTTTCAGAGATAGCAGAGGTTAACAAGTATCAACAAGTTATAACAGTGCAGTAAATGACCCCACACAAGAGTGCTAGGCCAAAGACAGATAAAATGCAAGTTTTGAGAAAAAAACGATTTTAAAAATAAGTGCAAACAGGAAATTCAGTAAACAGCTCTAGGTTGTGCTCTAAATACAGTTACTAATGCAGAAACCAAATTTAACAAGCCAGAAAATGCTCAAAATAGGCGGCTATGCAGAAAAACTTAGCAAATAAACAGAGGAAAAATACTTAAAGTCTCAAAAGTGGCTCCTTTCTTCTTTCAGTGTTTTCTCCTCTTGGTGGGTGCTTCACCAACAGCCAACAAGCCTGAAAAGATGCCAAAACCATGAGGCAACCAGGTTTTAAGAGAGGAAGATGAAGGAGTTTTGGAATTGACCCAAAATGGCCAATAAAACTACAGTTTCAAGTCAGTAACCACTCCCACAGGGGCAGGCAGGCTGCTCAATGTTTTTCACTGCCACTGATCAACAGAGACTTTCCTTTAGCCCAAGCAAAAAATGGCCTCACAGAAACTTACAAACAGTTCAAGAACAGCAAGCCTGTAACTGAACTTTTTTAAATCTCAGAAAAGTGGGAAAAAAGCAAGATTTTTTTTGTTTTTTTGTTTTTCAGAGATAGCAGAGGTTAACAAGTATCAACAAGTTATAACAGTGCAGTAAATGACCCCACACCAGAGTGCTAGGCCAAAGACAGATAAAATGCAAGTTTTGAGAAAAAAACGATTTTAAAAATAAGTGCAAACAGGAAATTCAGTAAACAACTCTAGGTTGTGCTCTAAATACAGTTACTAATGCAGAAATCAAATTTAACAAGCCAGAAAATGCTCAAAATAGGCGGCTATGTAGAAAAACTTAGCAAATAAACAGAGGAAAAATACTTAAAGTCTCAAAAGTGGCTCCTTTCTTCTTTCAGCGTTTTCTCCTCTTGGTGGGTGCTTCACCAACAGCCAACAAGCCTGAAAAGATGCCAAAACCACGAGGCAACCAGGTTTTAAGAGAGGAAGATGAAGGAGTTTTGGAATTGACCCAAAATGGCCAATAAAACTACAGTTTCAAGTCAGTAACCACTCCCACAAGAGCAGGCAGGCTGCTCAATGTTGTTCACTGCCACTGATCAACAGAGAGACTTTCCTTTAGCCCAAGCAAAAAATGGCCTCACAGAAACTTACAAACAGTTCAAGAACAGCAAGCCTGTAACTGAACTTTTTTAAATCTCAGAAAAGTGGGAAAAAGCAAGATTTTTTTTTGTTTTTTTGTTTTTTCAGAGATAGCAGAGGTTAACAAGTATCAACAAGTTATAACAGTGCAGTAAATGACCCCACACAAGAGTGCTAGGCCAAAGACAGATAAAATGCAAGATTTCAGAAAAAAAAAACCCGGGGGTGTAAAAGGTTGAACTGGAGATCATGGTCAGAAAATACATGTTTGTATAAAAATAAAAATAAAGAAATAAAAATGAGCATTTCTCAATTGTAAAGGTTCATGCATGTTCACAATTATCTTTATCAGACCTAACTTCTAACTACAGTAATTAATTAGAAGTTAGGTCTGACAAAGCAATCTGTGAAAGCGCATGGACTTTTATGACTGAAAAATGCTCATTTTTACTTCTTTATTTTTACAAACATGGAATTTCTGACCATGATCTCCAGTTCAACCTTTTACACCCTTGTGGGTCTAATAACAGGGTAGAGTATGTGAGAGCCGCATATCTTAAACACAGGATGTCTTTAATGGATTCATTTGCATATATCCCATGAGCCTCTAACATAAGAGTTTTTTAAGGAATTGCACAGCAAAAATCCTAGATTGGTCATTTTTTTCTTGTAATTTTTACAGATTGGTTTATCTATTTGAATTGTTTTAGTTTGTTAGGAGTGGTTTTTGCAGACATACCTATAGTAATGGACATCAGCTGGGTTAATGTAAACTTACAATCTTAATTCCTCAGTGTAACAAGTGTACTTACCTAACTTCTGAAAAGATAAGAAGAACTAAGATTTATTGTGCCATTTTATGATTGAACGGGAAAATATTTTGCAGTATTTTGAAAAATAAAAATCTCTTAAGATCTGTGTTAAATTCAGAGCTTGACCTACTAGTTCAATTAGCTTAAAACTATTTGGACACATCTAAATTCTTAGTAAATAAAAATGCTTTAAGACAAATATGTAAAATGGAAAGATATTAAAGTCACCTATATGGAAATGTTCTTCACGTATATGTTTAGAGTCTGCTCAACAGTTTCTACACATGGTGATATGATAATTTCCTTATCTGTATTCTATCTTGTTAAATCTTACTGCCTCCCCACTCAGTTATAAGTTGTAAAAACAAGAAATTCATACTCTAATTTCAGTCTAAAGCCACAGTAAATTATGTTTGAGAAATTTAAGGTAGAGGCTCTGTGTTTTAATCCCAGTCAGTTAACCATTACCCAAAGATATCCTTGGGGGATAAATACTGCCAGTAAGGACTCTGAACATTCAGTTTTGAACTAAAAAGTCAGATACAGTAAGAGACAGTACATCATTTAGCCAGAGATATAGAGATTATAGTTTAAATGTTATTGAAATTTTCTGACAATTTTCTATAATTTTTATTTTCAGTTTCTGGTGAAAACTTTTTATTCTTTGCATATTTACTTAGAAAATAGATGCTTTAACGTATTTATTTCAAGTAAAGAACTTCATTTTTTAAGTTGATATGCAAGTAGCTTATGGTTAATATACTGATAAGGGATCATGCATTTTACCTACATACCAAACTGTTGGCATTTGTCCCTGGATTGATGACAGCTTAGAGCTATTTGCTACCATTTGCATATCTAAAAGATGGCTTATTTTAAGGATAAAAGGGAACGTGTGTTCTTAATTTGTTAATTTTAATATACCATAAAGTATGGAATGGAAATAATTGATTTTAAAACTTGGAAAGGAAGGAATTACCCCCCCACACATTTTGAAAATATTGCATGAGTGTATATGTGTATAAAATAATTGTTGTCATGCTTCAGTTACTGCAAATAAGGTTTCTGAAATTCACTGTCCTTATCGGAGGTGAGTGAAATCCTGGGGAGTTAGTGATTACTAACTACGAGTTATAGCTGGACAATATATAATTTATCTGCATTTTGCATGACTAGCTTATTATACATTACTCCCTTATGTACCTCCCAGGACTATATGAAGAGAGACATGATAGACCTCTCTGAATGCATGTTGCAGGCTGGTATGAGCCTCCACTGAGCAGCATTTTACCCTCACCAAGAAAGATACAACAATACAAACAGAAAATGATTGATTTTGATAACTGGCTTAGCTACCGGCATCATCCAAGGGGATTCAGTATTTGCCAGCCTGGGATGACATGAATGATAGAAGACCACGCTGCTTTGCCAGAGAGGTCTGCACCTGTTGGCGCTAGGCTTTTGAATACTGGCCAAGGCATTAGCCACCTCCATAGTGCCTTTTTTAGAGATTGCCAAACCAACAGACCTACCAATGTAACAAATTATTCTAATGCCAAGCTGAAGGTACTACTGCTAGGAGCCTTAAGAAGAAACTGCACTCCTTGGAAGCTTTCCTCACGTTGGAGAATGGTGTCATCTGTGCAGTTACAGAGACATGGCTCAAGGCTGCAGAAAGTATCCTGGCAGTGCAAGGCTGCAATGCCTAGCACACATTCAAACCACTCTCTGAAAAAAACAAAAAACAAAAAAGAAAAATCCAAAAGGAGGAGGTGTTTCCATTTACATAAAAAACAATCACACCTCCAGATTGGTCAAGCAGGATGACTCTCTTGAGCTACTCCATGTCCAGCTGACCATAGGCAAAATCCCCACCATATCATCACTAGCTACAAGTCCCCAACCATGAACCATGTAAACAAATCAGCACACCCGAAGTTGCTAGAATCACTTACCAGACCACCTTACTACTCATGGGAGATTTTAACCACCTCTCAATAAACTGGGAAACATATATGACCACTAACATGCAGGCTCAGAGTTTCCTGGACTTTGTCAATGCAAATGGCCTGGAACAGCTGTTCCGCACTCCCACTAGGTGCACAAAATATCCTTGACATAGTACTCACAAACATGGGAGAGTGTTGTACCCACACAGCATAATGTAATCATTGTTAAGATGGAATTATAAATTGGTCTCCTTTGAAATAAATGTACCAGTAGAACTCCCATTAAACTCTAAAACCCCAAAGAATATTTCCAAGGCAAATTTCCTTCTACTAAGTGTAGCATTGGTAATTTTAAGTCTCCCCCAACCCCCAAAACATGAAAGCCTATGCAGAAGTATATGTGAATGCCCTGTTCAACCACGTAAACAACTGTATAGAAATGGCAGTACCTGACCAAACTAAACCCAAGTCTAGCCAGAAAAACACGTCACCCTGGAGGACTTCTGGCATGGATTATACAACAGAAGGAAGAAATTCCTGTCTAGTATCAAGTAGGAGGGTGCCCAGCTGAGAAAAAAAATCCCTCATTAGTCTCAACAGGCAAATCAGGGCACTAGTCAAGCCCCTAAAAGCTAAATATGAGACTAAAATAACCTCCCAAGCAAAGAGTAACCACAAAGCATTTTTTTAGTTATGTCCAAAATCTTAAGAGAAACACTGAACAATGTGCTGAGTTGGCTGCAGGTGGCACTACCTATACTCAGCCATAAGAAATAGCCAACCTGCTGGCCGATAGATTCATCTGAAATGTCAACCCCCCCCCAATCACCTCCAGTCACTCCCCATAAAATATCCCCTACCATTATTCTTCAAAAAGACCAACCACAACAGCAGGAACAGGAATAAAAACTTTAATTCATCTGGTGAGGGCTTTCATTACCAACTGAGCACTTCTTCAGACCAATAAAAACAACAGCATTTAAAAGCCTTTATATAGCCACACATATAATGAAATACATCACATAATTGACTACTACTGACTCTATTTAAATAAATTACGAGCTTTAAGAACTGGCTTTAAAGGGACATAGCCATTTAACCCTGAATGTCTGTCAGCCTGAAACCTGATTATCCATTCAGTTTCAAGTTGCTCTGTAATATTCTTAACATCTCTAAGTAGTTTAGCAAAATTTTAAAATTCTATTACCCTAAACTTATACTTATGCAAATCACCTTCTTCCTGTGTGTGTGTGTGTGTGTGTGTGTGTGTGTGTGTGTGTGTGTGTGTGTGTGTGTGTGTGTGTGTGTCTGGCTAGGGCATTCCTTAAAATCCTGTTTCTTATGGCCAACACATGTTCTCTAATCCTTTCCTTTAACATCCTGTTATTTTTTCCAATATAAAAACAGGCGCATGCTTGACAGCATACTATATAAACCACATTTGAAGTAGAACTAATCTGTACTAGCCTTAAATTCAAACACATATTTCATGACAGGGTGTATAAATGTCTTAATCTTGTCTATATACTGACAAAAATTACAGTTCCCACATGGCACTGTCTCTACATATCCCTGTTGCTTCACCTTACATCCATTTCCATAGCATAACAATCTCTTCAGAGATTTTTTATTTTTAAAAACAAAGCATGGGTGTTGTCCTACACTGTCCCCAGTCCTAGTGTCTGATAGCAGAACAGGCCAGTTCTTTTTAACTATATTACAAAAACATCAACATTATTAGTATAATGCATCAGAAAATTTACTCTTGTAGTGTTATTACTCTTATTGGTTCGGCTAACTCTAGTAACAACATCAGCTCTTGAAAAATAAGTTTGGGCTGAACCCCACCTGGATGCTTTCACATCCTTTACCATACTTTTACCATGTAAAGCATACACCTGTTTTCATATAGGGAAAAACTAACAGGATGTTAAAGTAAAGGATTAGAGAACATGTGTTGGCCATAAGAAAGAGGGATTTAAGGAATGCCCAAGGCAGACATACAGACACAAATTGACCAAATAGACCAGCAAGACAGCACAGAGTTCAATAAATTTATTCAATACTTGTGTCCATAACAGACTAGTTTCGGCCAACAGCCTTCTTCAGTGTAACACAATATAGTCAAGTTACATTTTGATCATCTTTTAAATACTTATCCAGAGCCAATCACAATCACTCGCTCATGAATATTGAAAAATATTTTGGAAAATCCTCATTTTAATAAAAATACACATTTTGTAAAAAATATACAAGGGTACTGTGTACATTATAAAGTTGTTCATGAATGTAAAGTGAACCACTCCAAAGAGGTGCAAACACCAAATTGAAAAGTTATAATAATATTGAGGTGTAACCATTCCCATGTTCATATTGGTAAAGAACAGTTTTAGAGTAGCCGTGAACCCTGGCTACTACTCCAATATTCATCTAGAGCATCAAAAGTGTAATGCTCTGATTACATGGTATGGCAAAATTAATAAACATAAAATATATGTTGAAAAAAATTTAAAATAACAATACATGTATACATGTGTGTGGATATACAAAAATAACCAAAATAAAACTAAAAGTAGTGACTGATGAAAAAGGTATAATAGTGTCAAGGGTAAATGCAAATCAGCAACATCCACAATAAAAATCTCATATCGAAGAAAAGCCCATAACAAATATCATTAACTTCCAAGACTGATATTGTACTATTAAGGTTATAGTGAAAACAATCCTAAAAATAGACATGAGCATCATAAATATACTTTTGGTCATGATACATGGCCACTTGTTTACATACTATGGTCCATCCGTCCTGTCGTATACTCATATTTGGTCAATAGCAATAATCTTCAACTTCTCAAATCATTGATTTAAGGCACCAGAAATATTACATATCCGGTATTTGGGGTAATAGGAATAAGAGACCTGAACATTCTATATCCAAACAGAAGGAACATCAAGGCATATATATGCCAGAAATAGGGTCGATATATACCTATATCAATTGAGGTATGCTATTATATACTGTGTAATACATACTATATGCTGTGTATATTAAAAGTGGGGCTCATAATCAATACCAGCCTAGATGCTAGATATATAATATCCTAAAAAAGTATGATCCACTTGGTGGAATTAGTTGAATCGACAAAAGTGTTATCACATACCATACTGCTTCTGTGGCCAACTTCTCCTAAAGATGGTCATTCAACCCTGGATGAAATAAACCCCCCAATGTGGTAATCCAGTATTTCTCCTTTTGGTCCAATGAACCATGCCAGCCCTGTTTATTGGTTCTATCTCCAGAGATGCGGTCGATGACCATAAAGGTAAACCTAGCCTGAGGATGTTTTAAGGTGTGTTGATATAGAGCGCTAGTCTCTTTGTGGTTCTTGATATCGCTACGGTGTTCATTCATCCTTAGTCTCAAAGCCCTAGATGTTTGTCCAACATAAAAACCCCCACAGTAACACGACGCCAGGTACACCACCCAATCGCTACTGCAATTACCAAAAACCTTGATGTCAAAAATTCTACTGGTATTGCGACTGGTAAACTCTTTAGATTTAAGCATGTATTGGCAGGATCCACAATGGCCACAGGGAAATGAGCCAATAAGTTCATCACCATAGAGTGTCAGTTGTTTATGGGTCGTCCCCCCACTTGCCATATGTTTGAAATGTGAAAAGTAAGAACCTAAGGTTTTACCTCGTTTATATGAAAAGAGACAACGGGGTCCCAAGATATTCCGTAGCTTTTCATTGGCCAGTAAAATATTCCAATGTTTGTTAATAATGTTTCTAATCATATTAACATTTCGGCCATATGTGGTGATGAACCTGACATCTGTACTGCATGATGATTTATTTTGATTCTTGTTGTGATATTGTAATAGATCTTCCCTATCAAGAGTATTGGCTCTACTCTGTGCAGACAAAATATCACATCTGTCATATCCCCTTTCGGTAAATCTCCGACCGAGATCCCTACTGGCCATTTGGTATTCCTCTGTGTTTGAACTGAGCCGTTTGATACGTATGAACTGGGATATAGGAATACTCCTGATGGTGTGACGGGGATGTAAACTTGATGCGTGTAACAGGGTATTATATTGAGGGTATTTACGATAAACCCTGGTAGACAAGGTGTTATCTGAGTTCCTATATACAGTGACATCCAAAAAACTAATGCTGTTTCTATCATATGACACTGAAAATTCAATTCCCCAGACATTATCATTAAGATACTCAACAAATTCCCTTAGATAACACACATCAGCCCGCCACACCAACCAGCAATCGTCCAGGTAGCGTCTCCAAATGTCCATTTCCACCTGGAATATATTATGTGATGTATCATATATCATATACTCTTCAACATAAGCCATGAATAGGTCAGCGTATATGGGGGCAAAGGATGCCCCCATAGCTGTTCCTTGTAGCTGCCAGTAACATTGGCCTTGGAAATACAGGACATTCTTGTTTAATACATGTTCAGACATACATATCAAAAGAGTGTTAAAGCCCGGTGAATATAGATTAGCCCTTTCCAGCCAATACTGTAAAGATTGAAGACCCGCCCAATGTGGTATGCTTGTATATAATGATTTCACATCCAAGGTACATAAGTACCACTCGGGTTCCAATTGAGTTTCCCTAATAATTTGTAGAAAATGAGTGGTGTCC
The DNA here is from genome assembly GCF_019279795.1 of Protopterus annectens. Lineage (NCBI taxonomy): Eukaryota > Metazoa > Chordata > Ceratodontiformes > Protopteridae > Protopterus > Protopterus annectens. Next base: position 58,645,849 of record NC_056726.1, on the reverse strand, counting down.
TGCAGCCTGGATCTTATGTGTCCCAATAGGGGTTTGAGATATTTGGTAAGGAAGGCCGACAATGGTTCAGTCAAAGAACCTATTCCTGAAACTATTGGTCTGCCTGGTGGTTTTACTAAGGATTTATGAATTTTAGGTAGAAGGTACAATATTTGTTTACATGGTTCAGAAACCATAAGTGAATCCAAACATTTCTTATTTATAATACCCTCCTCATGGGCAAGCCGCAAAAAGCAATCAATTTCATCCTTAAATACTGGTGTAGGGTCTATGGGCATATTCATATAACACTTAGCATCTGACAATTGCGTTAGCCCCTCCTGGACATAATCCGCAGTATTCCAAACCACAACCGCACCTCCTTTATCAGCAGGGACAATAACTATATCTTTATTGTCACACAGGGTATTCAAAGCTATCCTATCTTCAGAGGTTAGATTACTAGCCAACATAATATGTCCCATGTTCTCGAAGTGAATATCCCTCAAAATACTGTCCATAAAAATGGACACGTATTTATTCATAGGAGGTTGGAATGAAGATTTGCCAAAACGGAACTCCCCAGAAGGTTCTGACTGATTATCCTCAAAAAACAGTCTAAGATTTAGTCTCCTACAAAAGGCCTGTAAATCCTGTACTATATGGTATTCCTGGCTGAAAAAAGAAGGAATGTAATTTAGACCCTTGTTTAATAATGCCATCTGTTCATCCGTCAATGTGGTTTTGGATAAATTTAATACATTCTGAGTAGACCCTAATGTATCATCTATTTCAAGAAATTGTCCAATAGACCCTGAAGAGAGACCGGGGTATTTGGTCTTTCTGTGCTTTCTACCGCCCCGGTGTCCCTTGCTCCCTCTAAAGGGGAAATTTTATTGGTTTTCTTCCTGTTAGGCGAAACCCTTTCCCCAGATGCCTCAAAATCAGTGAGGGAGGATTCATCACCAGAGGTACTGTATGAACTCTCCCCCTTGTTTTTAAGAATAGAGCGTGGTCTCTTTTTGGTGCGACTGGGCCCCGTTCTAACCTGATTAGTGTCAACAAATCTCACCGATCTACTGAAATCAAATGGTTTCCCCCTTTGGTAATCGGAAAAATCACGATGAAATTTCTTAATTTTACGTTCTTTTAGGGTTTTTTCATGCTCCATCAGTTCTGAAGATAATTTTTTTATATTATCCTGATATTTTGGGGAGGATTCAAACTTATGAGCCTCAGAGCATATATTTTTGATTTCCAATATGTTGGAATCTACTGTCCTTTCATAATACTGTAACAAAATGTTCACAAATGTCATAGATCCAGTCTGAAGAGCCTCTTGCCAATCTTGATTTAGTTTATCATCTGGCTTCCCTACTAGAGGCTGTGTTCAGATGTAATCCTCTGGGAGCCATATTTTGGGCCGAATATGCCTTGAATAACTTAAGATGCCAAATATTGGATCTTAGAGTCTTAAAGGCCCTAGTAATTGAATGGAAGAACATGTCACAATCTGCCAAAGAAGTATGAACCGTATTGCCTGGATCATTGCTTGGCAATTTTTCAATGCCAAATACTGCTATATCTTGCCGATCAGCACATAACCCAGATAGAATGGTATTTAGATCCATGATGTGAACAAAGTTTGATTATACTTCCAATAAAAACTGATGGAGCACAAAAATATCCCAGGAATAAAATACTTGAACAAAAGAATTGACTATATTAGGTATACCCAGTCGCATCAACCAGAAAAAGATGTTTTATAAAATATAAAGCTGATCCTAGGTAGAGAATCACAGGGGCGGCAGAAAGCACAAATAACACTGTGATACAATAACACTGGTCCAAAGGCTCAATGTTCTACACTTCAATGGACATTATTGTCCACCAAAAACAGCACCTGTTTGTAGTGCCACAATAAGCCAGTATGAGTATTATTAGGCTGTAATGTTGGAACACAGAGTATAAAGAGTACCATATATTCAATGTACAAAATAATTAAATCATGTAAATCAAATATTCAATATTAGACACAAATCTAAACCATATTAAATTCAATTGAGAAGATCTATTAGAAAAGCCTTCATAAATATTGCAAGTAACTCTCTCAACCAAATACTAATACCAGTCACCATATATTTGGTATATTCTCAGTAGGTGTCTATATGCATTATTCACTCAATTGACACATACCACAATATATAACAGAGCAAATCTTTTAATCAAAACTGGGGACCGAGCAGTGGCTCGTTATTAAATAGATAAATGGCAATAACTGAAAGAGTCAAATGACATAACTTTTGCTATATATCATTACAACCATATAAATGTTATACCCATTGATATGTTTCACTTTTGGAAGACCTTATAATTCCCAATCTTAAAGATTAGTCAACTTATAACAATTCACCACCATTATTGTCCCTCTAAAACTTGTATAATAGGAAGATCACAAAACGGCCCAATAATTGTATATTCCTCTTATTGGGTATAATAGTTTCCATGAGTCATATCGACTATTGTATGTTTAATGCACTCTAGAATCAAGCATCAATGAGGCATACATACCCCTGTTGGTTAGCATCTCCAATAGCAAAGGACTGAATCTGTCAATGATTCCAAACATTCAATGTTTTACTATTCCAGTGACACACTATCTAAAGATCCCAAGATAGATAATATAATTTGTACTCTAGCAAGTGTGTAATCAAGAACATATATAAATATGTCCTATATCATAGATAGTGGTGCACAATCATATACAACACAACATAGTCATTGGGCTGATTATTGTTCCAACAGTAAACCATATGGGTATACACACCAGATATGTAACCATCTATTACCCCAAACTGTGAAAATTTTGTATATAGTTCTAACCACAATTTGGAAAACCAAAATACAAATATTGTTCACTGTTCAATTCTACACAGTCCGTGTACCCAAAAGTTATATCCAATACTTATAAAGAGAATCGTAATACTGACCCAAAACATTTTTTAAAGAACATAGAATATTTGGAATTTCAGTCCCCATACACAACATGAGGATCCCAAATCCCCATCCTGCACTAGTCAAGAAAAATGTTCAATAATTAGATTCAAAAAGTACCACTTCTATACTAGCAAAAAAGAATGAACAATATAGATGATGGTACTGTTCCTACAAATATTAGATATACCCTGAAGTAGTCACTTTAATATGTCAAAAATATGCCTACAATATGTCCTAGTATTTCGAGACTCATTCACTCAAAACATAATATTTAAGGAAAAAAAATTTTTTGGTATGATTACATGTCCATGAAGATAGGCAGTATATAAGATCCGCGACATGTTCAATAATGTATTCAATACATCCCACATTATAAACCTTCCCAAAGAAAAAATCAAGTTTCATTGGGCACTACAACACATACCAAATGTGCTATCTAATAATATGCTAACAAAGAAGTTAGTTTCATTCATATCAATGTTTAAATAAACCCTAAATGTTATGTATGCTGATAAAAGAGATACACATTTATCACGGACAAACAGTATAATAATCCACCAATTCAATGTACCCAGGGTGTGTCTATATCTTACACCTATTTCCCCCAAGACATTGCATTTGTAGTTCAAAGCACTTTCCGTGGTTGTAGGCCCCAAATTAAACAGTGTAAGAAATCAGCAAGTGACCATAAGCATGTTGATGCATCCCCGAATTATCGAGCATACTAAAAAATACCATGCCCAACTCCCAAGGTATAATATTAGTTAAATTCAAATATCGTTAAACCTTGAGCTCCCTTACTGAATTCTAAGTAAGCATAATCAATAATTATAACCTTTTAGGGTATAGTACACATAGAAATGTCCATATCCCTATGGTCCGTAGGTAGTTTGAATTAAATTGGTTCAAACAAAATGATCGAGTCCAGAGCACGTCCAAATAGACGTCGCTGTATTCCAAAATACCCTAGACAAGATATTGCACTCCACAGACTTGAACCAAAGTGACCCCAAACATACATATCCCATATACGATGACAAATATATGGTGTAAAGAATCACTGCAACACTTTAATGTCCCCCAATGACCAAAACTGCCAGTTCTCAAATTGTTTTCCCTCACCAATAAAGCCCATTCAGTAGGCCCAAATGCTACTTCGGATGTATCTGAGTGTATTAAGTTAACTTGCACCTCATTCTCCCAAAACACCGTATTTGAAATTTGCGAAAACAATTGCCGTAGTTATAAGCCCACGATATTTAGACAATATGAAATATCAGCAAATATTCAAAAACATGTTAAGTACATCCCTGAGTTATAAAACATACTGATTAAGACTATGCCCAACTCTAGATGTATAGTATTACTTCGTTTTAAATGTCATTAAACACTGAACACTCTAGCTAACATTAAACATTCAATAGCTACAATTTACCACTTAAAGTGTGATAAACATGAACAATGTCCAAATTCTTTTAGTCCATAGGTGATTCAAATCAAAGTTAGTTCAAACAAATGAAAAAGTCCAAAGACTTCCAAGTAGACGTCGCTGTGTTCGAAATGTCACAAACAGAATGTTCCACTCAACAAGCCGAGTCCAAAATGTCCCCAAAGGTGTGTATCCCACACATGTTAAGAAATATATAAAGAAAAATGTCACCACATGAATTCAATGTCCCCCAATATTCAAAACTGCCAACTCCTGAAGTAGTTCACTCACTTAGACGGACAAACCATATATCCGTACATCCGGATCAACAAAAATCAAAAGCCGAGGGTGGAAATGGCCATATTCCACATGAACTAATTGTAGCAAACCAGCGTTCCTCAATTCAAACGCTGATATACGAAAATGGTGCTTACATTCACGGAAAGCCCGCAACCATGTGGCTTTGCTCAAAAATGGCGCTCGACAAACCCACAGCTTATGGCTCCTTCTTCCAAACTCACTCGTACCCAAGTATATAGACTCGACCAAATGTGTGCTACCTGCTCACAATATGTAATATATCAAGTGAGCCAATGTAGCAAAAAAGAACAAAAAGTTATCACCATAAATCCTCAGCCAAACACAGGCTGAAAAAAACGACTCCACTGCTCGGTCCCCCAGCACAGAGTAAAATGCAGCACGTACCAAGTCCTATGCAAGGGGGTTTGCACGGTCCAAACCAAGTATCCAAATTGACCAAATAGACCAGCAAGACAGCACAGAGTTCAATAAATTTATTCAATACTTGTGTCCATAACAGACTAGTTTCGGCCAACAGCCTTCTTCAGTGTAACACAATATAGTCAAGTTACATTTTGATCATCTTTTAAATACTTATCCAGAGCCAATCACAATCACTCGCTCATGAATATTGAAAATTATTTTGGAAAATCCTCATTTTAATAAAAATACACATTTTGTGAAAAATATACAAGGGTACTGTGTACATTATAAAGTTGTTCATGAATGTAAAGTGAGGTGCAAGTTAACTTAATACACTCAGATACATCCGAAGTAGCATTTGGGCCTACTGAATGGGCTTTATTGGTGAGGGAAAACAATTTGAGAACTGGCAGTTTTGGTCATTGGGGGACATTAAAGTGTTGCAGTGATTCTTTACACCATATATTTGTCATCGTATATGGGATATGTATGTTTGGGGTCACTTTGGTTCAAGTCTGTGGAGTGCAATATCTTGTCTAGGGTATTTTGGAATACAGCGACGTCTATTTGGACGTGCTCTGGACTCGATCATTTTGTTTGAACCAATTTAATTCAAACTACCTACGGACCATAGGGATATGGACATTTCTATGTGTACTATACCCTAAAAGGTTATAATTATTGATTATGCTTACTTAGAATTCAGTAAGGGAGCTCAAGGTTTAACGATATTTGAATTTAACTAATATTATACCTTGGGAGTTGGGCATGGTATTTTTTAGTATGCTCGATAATTCGGGGATGCATCAACATGCTTATGGTCACTTGCTGATTTCTTACACTGTTTAATTTGGGGCCTACAACCACGGAAAGTGCTTTGAACTACAAATGCAATGTCTTGGGGGAAATAGGTGTAAGATATAGACACACCCTGGGTACATTGAATTGGTGGATTATTATACTGTTTGTCCGTGATAAATGTGTATCTCTTTTATCAGCATACATAACATTTAGGGTTTATTTAAACATTGATATGAATGAAACTAACTTCTTTGTTAGCATATTATTAGATAGCACATTTGGTATGTGTTGTAGTGCCCAATGAAACTTGATTTTTTCTTTGGGAAGGTTTATAATGTGGGATGTATTGAATACATTATTGAACATGTGCGGATCTTATATACTGCCTATCTTCATGGACATGTAATCATACCAAAAAAAATTTTTTTTCCTTAAATATTATGTTTTGAGTGAATGAGTCTCGAAATACTAGGACATATTGAAGGCATATTTTTGACATATTAAAGTGACTACTTCAGGGTATATCTAATATTTGTAGGAACAGTACCATCATCTATATGGTTCATTCTTTTTTGTTAGTATAGAAGTGGTACTTTTTGAATCTAATTATTGAACATTTTTCTTGCGACTAGTGCAGGATGGGGATTTGGGATCCTCATGTTGTGTATGGGGACTGAAATTCCAAATATTCTATGTTCTTTAAAAAAATGTTTTTGGGTCAGTATTACGATTCTCTTTATAAGTATTGGATATAACTTTTGGGTACACGGACTGTGTAGAATTGAACAGTGAACAATATTTGTATTTTGGTTTTCCAAATTGTGGTTAGAACTATATACAAAATTTTCACAGTTTGGGGTAATAGATGGTTACATATCTGGTGTGTATACCCATATGGTTTACTGTTGGAACAATAATCAGCCCAATGACTATGTTGTGTTGTATATGATTGTGCACCACTATCTATGATATAGGACATATTTATATATGTTCTTGATTACACACTTGCTAGAGTACAAATTATATTATCTATCTTGGGATCTTTAGATAGTGTGTCACTGGAATAGTAAAACATTGAATGTTTGGAATCATTGACAGATTCAGTCCTTTGCTATTGGAGATGCTAACCAACAGGGGTATGTATGCCTCATTGATGCTTGATTCTAGAGTGCATTAAACATACAATAGTCGATATGACTCGTGGAAACTATTATACCCAATAAGAGGAATATACAATTATTGGGCCGTTTTGTGATCTTCCTATTATACAAGTTTTAGAGGGACAATAATGGTGGTGAATTGTTATAAGTTGACTAATCTTTAAGATTGGGAATTATAAGGTCTTCCAAAAGTGAAACATATCAATGGGTATAACATTTATATGGTTGTAATGATATATAGCAAAAGTTATGTCATTTGACTCTTTCAGTTATTGCCATTTATCTATTTAATAACGAGCCACTGCTCGGTCCCCCAGTTTTGATTAAAAGATTTGCTCTGTTATATATTGTGGTATGTGTCAATTGAGTGAATAATGCATATAGACACCTACTGAGAATATACCAAATATATGGTGACTGGTATTAGTATTTGGTTGAGAGAGTTACTTGCAATATTTATGAAGGCTTTTCTAATAGATCTTCTCAATTGAATTTAATATGGTTTAGATTTGTGTCTAATATTGAATATTTGATTTACATGATTTAATTATTTTGTACATTGAATATATGGTACTCTTTATACTCTGTGTTCCAACATTACAGCCTAATAATACTCATACTGGCTTATTGTGGCACTACAAACAGGTGCTGTTTTTGGTGGACAATAATGTCCATTGAAGTGTAGAACATTGAGCCTTTGGACCAGTGTTATTGTATCACAGTGTTATTTGTGCTTTCTGCCGCCCCTGTGATTCTCTACCTAGGATCAGCTTTATATTTTATAAAACATCTTTTTCTGGTTGATGACTGGGTATACCTAATATAGTCAATTCTTTTGTTCAAGTATTTTATTCCTGGGATATTTTTGTGCTCCATCAGTTTTTATTGGAAGTATAATCAAACTTTGTTCACATCATGGATCTAAATACCATTCTATCTGGGTTATGTGCTGATCGGCAAGATATAGCAGTATTTGGCATTGAAAAATTGCCAAGCAATGATCCAGGCAATACGGTTCATACTTCTTTGGCAGATTGTGACATGTTCTTCCATTCAATTACTAGGGCCTTTAAGACTCTAAGATCCAATATTTGGCATCTTAAGTTATTCAAGGCATATTCGGCCCAAAATATGGCTCCCAGAGGATTACGAATACGAACACAGCCTCTAGTAGGGAAGCCAGATGATAAACTAAATCAAGATTGGCAAGAGGCTCTTCAGACTGGATCTATGACATTTGTGAACATTTTGTTACAGTATTATGAAAGGACAGTAGATTCCAACATATTGGAAATCAAAAATATATGCTCTGAGGCTCATAAGTTTGAATCCTCCCCAAAATATCAGGATAATATAAAAAAATTATCTTCAGAACTGATGGAGCATGAAAAAACCCTAAAAGAACGTAAAATTAAGAAATTTCATCGTGATTTTTCCGATTACCAAAGGGGGAAACCATTTGATTTCAGTAGATCGGTGAGATTTGTTGACACTAATCAGGTTAGAACGGGGCCCAGTCGCACCAAAAAGAGACCACGCTCTATTCTTAAAAACAAGGGGGAGAGTTCATACAGTACCTCTGGTGATGAATCCTCCCTCACTGATTTTGAGGCATCTGGGGAAAGGGTTTCGCCTAACAGGAAGAAAACCAATAAAATTTCCCCTTTAGAGGGAGCAAGGGACACCGGGGCGGTAGAAAGCACAGAAAGACCAAATACCCCGGTCTCTCTTCAGGGTCTATTGGACAATTTCTTGAAATAGATGATACATTAGGGTCTACTCAGAATGTATTAAATTTATCCAAAACCACATTGACGGATGAACAGATGGCATTATTAAACAAGGGTCTAAATTACATTCCTTCTTTTTTCAGCCAGGAATACCATATAGTACAGGATTTACAGGCCTTTTGTAGGAGACTAAATCTTAGACTGTTTTTTGAGGATAATCAGTCAGAACCTTCTGGGGAGTTCCGTTTTGGCAAATCTTCATTCCAACCTCCTATGAATAAATACGTGTCCATTTTTATGGACAGTATTTTGAGGGATATTCACTTCGAGAACATGGGACATATTATGTTGGCTAGTAATCTAACCTCTGAAGATAGGATAGCTTTGAATACCCTGTGTGACAATAAAGATATAGTTATTGTCCCTGCTGATAAAGGAGGTGCGGTTGTGGTTTGGAATACTGCGGATTATGTCCAGGAGGGGCTAACGCAATTGTCAGATGCTAAGTGTTATATGAATATGCCCATAGACCCTACACCAGTATTTAAGGATGAAATTGATTGCTTTTTGCGGCTTGCCCATGAGGAGGGTATTATAAATAAGAAATGTTTGGATTCACTTATGGTTTCTGAACCATGTAAACAAATATTGTACCTTCTACCTAAAATTCATAAATCCTTAGTAAAACCACCAGGCAGACCAATAGTTTCAGGAATAGGTTCTTTGACTGAACCATTGTCGGCCTTCCTTACCAAATATCTCAAACCCCTATTGGGACACATAAGATCCAGGCTGCAGGACACCACTCATTTTCTACAAATTATTAGGGAAACTCAATTGGAACCCGAGTGGTACTTATGTACCTTGGATGTGAAATCATTATATACAAGCATACCACATTGGGCGGGTCTTCAATCTTTACAGTATTGGCTGGAAAGGGCTAATCTATATTCACCGGGCTTTAACACTCTTTTGATATGTATGTCTGAACATGTATTAAACAAGAATGTCCTGTATTTCCAAGGCCAATGTTACTGGCAGCTACAAGGAACAGCTATGGGGGCATCCTTTGCCCCCATATACGCTGACCTATTCATGGCTTATGTTGAAGAGTATATGATATATGATATATCACATAATATATTCCAGGTGGAAATGGACATTTGGAGACGCTACCTGGACGATTGCTGGTTGGTGTGGCGGGCTGATGTGTGTTATCTAAGGGAATTTGTTGAGTATCTTAATGATAATGTCTGGGGAATTGAATTTTCAGTGTCATATGATAGAAACAGCATTAGTTTTTTGGATGTCACTGTATATAGGAACTCAGATAACACCTTGTCTACCAGGGTTTATCGTAAATACCCTCAATATAATACCCTGTTACACGCATCAAGTTTACATCCCCGTCACACCATCAGGAGTATTCCTATATCCCAGTTCATACGTATCAAATGGCTTAGTTCAAACACAGAGGAATACCAAATGGCCAGTAGGGATCTCGGTCGGAGATTTACCGAAAGGGGATATGACAGATGTGATATTTTGTCTGCACAGAGTAGAGCCAATACTCTTGATAGGGAAGATCTATTACAATATCACAACAAGAATCAAAATAAATCATCATGCAGTACAGATGTCAGGTTCATCACCACATATGGCCGAAATGTTAATATGATTAGAAACATTATTAACAAACATTGGAATATTTTACTGGCCAATGAAAAGCTACGGAATATCTTGGGACCCCGTTGTCTCTTTTCATATAAACGAGGTAAAACCTTAGGTTCTTACTTTTCACATTTCAAACATATGGCAAGTGGGGGGACGACCCATAAACAACTGACACTCTATGGTGATGAACTTATTGGCTCATTTCCCTGTGGCCATTGTGGATCCTGCCAATACATGCTTAAATCTAAAGAGTTTACCAGTCGCAATACCAGTAGAATTTTTGACATCAAGGTTTTTGGTAATTGCAGTAGCGATTGGGTGGTGTACCTGGCGTCGTGTTACTGTGGGGGTTTTTATGTTGGACAAACATCTAGGGCTTTGAGACTAAGGATGAATGAACACCGAGCGACATCAAGAACCACAAAGAGACTAGCGCTCTATATCAACACACCTTAAAACATCCTCAGGCTAGGTTTACCTTTATGGTCATCGACCGCATCTCTGGAGATAGAACCAATAAACAGGGCTGGCATGGTTCATTGGACCAAAAGGAGAAATACTGGATTACCACATTGGGGGGTTTATTTCATCCAGGGTTGAATGACCATCTTTAGGAGAAGTTGGCCACAGAAGCAGTATGGTATGTGATAACACTTTTGTCGATTCAACTAATTCCACCAAGTGGATCATACTTTTTTAGGATATTATATATCTAGCATCTAGGCTGGTATTGATTATGAGCCCCACTTTTAATATACACAGCATATAGTATGTATTACACAGTATATAATAGCATACCTCAATTGATATAGGTATATATCGACCCTATTTCTGGCATATATATGCCTTGATGTTCCTTCTGTTTGGATATAGAATGTTCAGGTCTCTTATTCCTATTACCCCAAATACCGGATATGTAATATTTCTGGTGCCTTAAATCAATGATTTGAGAAGTTGAAGATTATTGCTATTGACCAAATATGAGTATACGACAGGACGGATGGACCATAGTATGTAAACAAGTGGCCATGTATCATGACCAAAAAATTTTTTTGTGATGCTCATGTCTATTTTTAGGATTGTTTTCACTATAACCTTAATAGTACAATATCAGTCTTGGAAGTTAATGATATTTGTTATGGGCTTTTCTTCGATATGAGATTTTTATTGTGGATGTTGCTGATTTGCATTTACCCTTGACACTATTATACCTTTTTCATCAGTCACTACTTTTAGTTTTATTTTGGTTATTTTTGTATATCCACACACATGTATACATGTATTGTTATTTTAAATTTTTTTCAACATATATTTTATGTTTATTAATTTTGCCATACCATGTAATCAGAGCATTACACTTTTGATGCTCTAGATGAATATTGGAGTAGTAGCCAGGGTTCACGGCTACTCTAAAACTGTTCTTTACCAATATGAACATGGGAATGGTTACACCTCAATATTATTATAACTTTTCAATTTGGTGTTTGCACCTCTTTGGAGTGGTTCACTTTACATTCATGAACAACTTTATAATGTACACAGTACCCTTGTATATTTTTTACAAAATGTGTATTTTTATTAAAATGAGGATTTTCCAAAATATTTTTCAATATTCATGAGCGAGTGATTGTGATTGGCTCTGGATAAGTATTTAAAAGATGATCAAAATGTAACTTGACTATATTGTGTTACACTGAAGAAGGCTGTTGGCCGAAACTAGTCTGTTATGGACACAAGTATTGAATAAATTTATTGAACTCTGTGCTGTCTTGCTGGTCTATTTGGTCAATTTGGATACTTGGTTTGGACCGTGCAAACCCCCTTGCATAGGACTTGGTACGTGAGACATACAGACACACACACACACACACACACACACACACACACACACACACACACACACACACACACACACACACACACATACGAAGAATGTGATTTGCATTTTTTAAATTTTGGTAAACAACTTGGAGATGTTAAGAATATTACAGAAAAACATGAAACTGAATGGGTAATCAGGTTTCAGGCTGACACACATCCAGGGTTAAATGGCTATGTCCCTTTAAAGCCAGTTCTTAAAGCTTGTAATTTATTTAAATAGTCAGTAGTAGTCAGTCATGTGATGTATTCCATTTTATGTGTGACTATATAATGGCTTTTAAATGCTGTTGTTTTTATTGGTCTGAAGAAGTGCTCAGTTGGGCATGAAAGGGTTCACCAGATAAATTAAATTTTTTATTCCTGTTCCTGCTGTCATGGTTGGTCTTTTTGAAGAATACCGTTTTTTGCTGCTACATTTTGTTGTTCTTAGGACCTTTCCACAGTGTAACACTTTTTTGCTGTTCTTGATCCCCTGCCATTCCTTTTCCTGTTATCACAAAAGAATAGGTTGTCACTGTGCTCTGTAAATCTCGAAACATGGCACCAATGGGCCCTGGCAAAATCCCACGGTACCTATTAAACAGCTTAAAACATGACCTAGTGGCCCCACTTGGATCTTTATTTAACCACAGTCTCCAAAAAGGCTTTGTTCCAGTAGAGTGGAGGACAGCAACAGTCATCCATCTGCACAAGGGGGGACCACCAATAGACTCAGGAAACTACTGACCCATAAGTCTGACTAGCCTCATATGGAAGACTATGGAAAGGATAATTCTGGATCTGATTAACAAAGAAATAGGAAATCTCCAGACCCAACCCAGTTCAGCTTTGTCAAGGACAGGTCTTGAATGCTCAGTCTGGTGGACTTCTTGGAGAAGTTCACCAAGGCCATGGATGAGGGTAAAACAATGCATACTGCCTACCTTGACCTGGTTATGGCATTTGGCACAATACCCCACTTGGGTATTATAGATAAACTCACAAAATTTGGCATAAACCTCTGTGTCACCAGATGGATAGCAAATTTTCTCATGGATAGGACATATGTTATTTGAGTTGGGGAATCTACAATAAGGAAGAGGCCAGTCACCTGTGGAGTACCACAGGGCTCAGTGCTGGCTTCCCCTACTTTTTTGGGATATATTTCTCAGATGTCAAGGCAAATGTATATCACCTTTGGTTGACCAAGTTTGCTGATGACTGCAATTTGGAGGTAATCTATGATTCCCCAAACAATGTTGATATCCTATAGAAAGGATTAACGCAGATTAATGACTGGAGTCAAAGTCATGGCCTGAAACTAAATGCAAAGAAATGCATAATAATACAATTTGGGAAATCAAATAGCTCTGCAAATTACAACATTGATAGCACCTCCCTAAGAGTGGACCCAGTGGTGAGAGATCTGGGTACTCGGATAGATAGATAGTAATCTGAACTTTGACCACCATGTGTCCATGGTGGTGAGGATATCCTTCTATGTGGCTAAGCTTATAAGTAAGGGCATGGCATCCAGATCTATGGATGTGACAGTACCACTGTACTTGGCCATCATCAGACTAATAATTGAGTACACTGCATCATTTGGCTTGTATCTCACTAGGCACATACAACACCTGGAGTGCCCATAGATGTTTTCATCAAAAAAGTACAGGGTATAACCAACATGTCATATGCAGACTGATTAAAAGCCCTATGACTGTATTCAGTTTCCCACCAATTACTGTGGGGTGATCAATACGTGACATACAAGGTAGTTTCTGACCTAGCCCTGATGGAAATGTTGCATATTCACAAAACTAACTGCATGAAGGATACCCACTCCAAGAATCTAAACTTGATCTCTGGCTTGAATATATCATGCTGGAGAGGTAGATACATGTCCCAGATATTGCTCCTCCTCTGGTATAGACTTCCTATTCACTTGAAACAGAGCCCTTCCTTGAACATCTTCAAGTGAAGTTTGGACCAATGTATGGGAAATCCCAAAGTTACTCCTGGGGTGGTGTCTATGTCCCTTATGAACACAGGAAGTCTAAAAAAATTGATAAAATCCCACTTGCTGACCCTTGTCATCTTTCCCCTAGGGATAGAAAATTGGGTAAAATCTGGGGTAAAACTTGTTAGGCTTGCAAGGGCTCTTGAGCTGTTAGCCTAGTAAATCTCTCCTATGAACCCAAGGCAGTAGTGCACGTTTACAGTATACCCTTAAAGCCCTTCACCATTTGCAATTTAAAAGGTACCATTAACAGGAGTCAAACCTTATACTGCTGGTTGTGTACATATTCCAGTACTGATGGCAATGGTATAGGAATTATAAACATTAACTCAAACATCACCATCTACCCACCATTTTCAGTTACAACTGCCCTATTATTTTTGAAATCCATTATCCATATGTAAATTCTCCACCAAAACTCATATCTTTCTGTAATAGATCACAGCATAATATTAATAAACTTAAATCCACTCCATAGTGGACTGGTCAACAATTCTGAATTCATCTGACCTTAATACTGCTGCAGAACTGCTCACCCTCTATACTGACTGACTTGCAAATCTCCTGCTTCCAAGCAATAAAAAAGGTAGGTACTGGTTAAGCTATGAGCTTAAAGTTCTTCTACAACTCAGAGACAAGGCATGACATCCTTGGAAAGTACTTAATACTGCTATAAACAGACAATGCTACACCCAGCTAACCAATCTCACCAAGCAAGTAAGGAATACTCTGTCATAAAAAAATCACCTGATGAAATCATGCCAAACCTCACTAATAAAATCACCCAAAAACATCTGGAAAGAGGTCAGCCTTATTATAGGATTCCCTCCAGAAAGTCCACATCCTCCCAACTTTTTCCCTCTGACTTCCTTTCTCATTTCAGCAACCTTTCAGTCCCTTTTTCTAACCAATTCCAAACTGCTTCATCCACTCCCAACCCCTGTCCATACATGCCTTCATTCTACTTCAGAACTGTTACACTCAAGGCCATCCACCCTCTGCTCAAAAAGATTAAACTTGATAGAGCATAACCCAGTACAGATAACCTTCACCGATGGTTTATCTATCAGTGCAGAGTCAACATCATAATTCCATTGAAACATGTCTACAACCTGTGTATTTCACTTAATATTATGTTTAATATCTGGAAAAATGCCATTGTAAAACTTCTCCTTAAGAAACCCAATTCCCTCCACTGCATAAGACTTTTGGCCTAGTTCTATCATTTCTACCCTATGAAAGATCCTGTGAAAATTACTTTATTAGCAACTCACTCAATACATCAACCAATACCACCTTCTCTCTCAGATGTAGCAAGGCTTTTGGCCTGCTTACAGTGTATCCACAGCTATTTTAACACTCAGCAACAACATTCTTCTTGAAGTGGAGGAAGGCCTAACTACTGGAGCCATTTTTATTGACCTCACCAGAGCCATTGATCTTGTTGATCACTCACTTCTCTTTGACCATCTCAATGAAATAGGCATTAGTGATGCCACACTGCCTTGGTCCAAAAACTGTCTCCCTGTCACTTCTCAGTTAATTTCAATTCTTCAACCTCTTCATCAGTTCCTCTGTTGAAAGGTGCTTCAAACGAATCTTTCATGGCAACTCTCCTCTTTTCTACCTACATTTACAAACTTTTTTTTGACTTACCTTATCTTCCTCTCCTGCTTTTTGTTGATGATGTGGTCCTCTTCTACTACAATCACTCTGTCTCTTCTCTTGAATTCAAACTTCAGACTGAATTTCATGCCTTTATTCAATGGGTCAGTGAAAAGTAATTACTGCTTAACTACTCTAAAATGAAAACAATGCCTTTTTTTTTGTACTAGGCAAAAACTCACTTCTTTTTCCTGACATCTACAAATCTTCGATCATTTGAATAACACTATTGAAAATGTCACTTCTTTCAAATACCAAGGGATATGGCTGGACCTCTTCATAAATTTCCAATGCCACCTGTACTGCACACATAAAACAAACAAAAAGACTCTCTCCTATTCTGGGCTAATAGGATATCCACTTTTCTATTTAGACCCAGTAGGAATGCCATAGCAAACATTTTTTTACTGACTCAGCTAGAATATGGTCTTCCCTCTGACTGCTGCAGCATCTAAAAATAATTAATTCATCGTTCAGTCCATCTCAAATGCAATATGCAGATTCATCACTATTTCCCCAAGTAATGAACATCAATGCAAAACCATTAAAAAACCCTTTCTCCAAGAAATGAACATCACTGCAAAACCATTAAAAGACCCCCTCCCATGAAATGAACCTCACTGCAAAACCATTAAAAATGGTATCTGACTGCTAGTGAAACAATATGTTGACTTTCTCTTGGCCTTGCAACTAAACTTATCAAGAACGAGACCTTCCCTTCATTAATCTCCAGACTAATTAGAAATTTACCAATATACACCCTTAGAAATGTTAGCCATTTACGTCCTCTTCTTCAAAACCCCAGACTAGGCTTCATTGCACAGACCATGCTTTCTCAGTCCTTGGTCCCGAACTGTGGGAATCTTTCCTTTTTTCTGTTTTCTTTTTTTTTTTCTTAAAATGCATTCCTCTTAACCCATTTTCTTATCAGAAATAAAAGCCCGCTGCAAGACCCTAGAAAAATGCAACGCTATCTCTGGTCATATAACTGAATCTCTTCCTGTGCTTTTTCCAGCTACATAGCTTGCTCTGACTGTACTTTCATTGTGATTCTTTTAGTGTGCCAAGTCCGACATCCACTCTGTATATAATGTTGGTATATACTGTATTTTATCAGTTGCTCTGTATAAAGTGTCATATATCTACTCCCTTTATACTCTCAAGCCAGCTGTGATATTCACTTTGCATGTAATATTGTAATATTACACATCTATATATATATATATATATATATATATATAGAGAGAGAGAGACAGAGAGAGAGAGAGAGAGAGAGAGATAGATATATTCCATGTTGTTATTCACTCTGTATATGATGTCATGTATCTATTGTGTTTATCTTGGGCTGACACTTAAATAGGTCCTATAGGATCAATGCTCTAATCCAATTAATATGTTCAAAAAAAACCATAACCCTTGTCCATCACAACTCAGCAAAATTTATGTAATAATCTTGGATGGTATTATGGAATGTATCTCTCTCTCTCTCTTTTGTTTTTGTAATTAGGGTTGCCACCTTTTCAAATGGCCAAAGTGGGACATTTTTGGGACACACATCAGATTTTACAGGCCGACACATACCCATGGTCAGTACAAAGGATAGAACATTACTTTTTTGCCTAAATGAAAGCTTATTCTTGTAGCAGTTTCTTTGCTTATTCTGTTTCTTGTAACATTTAGGTATTTTACATACAGAAATAACTATTTTATGCAACTATTACATAAAATATGGGGCATAATTATGTCCTACAATCTCAGGACATTTGACATTTTTAATATTTTTGGTCAGGGCACAACTGCCCAAAAGGGACAGTCCCTCGCAAAGTGGGCCAGGTGGTAAGCCTTTTTGTAATTGCTAGCTCACTAGCTTAGCAGAGAATTTTAAGCATAGACCTTCAAATGGGGCCAGCTCAGACATATTGATGCATGTACAAGAAAGAGATAACTCTAAATAACTACAAAACAGAATACAATGGTTATCCGTGAAGAATTTTAAAATATTTTCTTTTCAAGCCATATGTCTTTTTAGTGAGAGATTGCTGTGCCAGTTCAAGTTATTTCAAGTGGTTTATTCAAAGACTACAAAACAAAGATTTACAATTAGTATGTTTATGAGGATCTAATTACACAAGTACAAACAATGTCCAGATGCAAAGAGGGGCTTCCAGTGGGAGTGGGTGTGCATTAAGGTTCTGCTCTTAGCCCATTGCTGTTCATACTGGTAATGGATTTTATTAGCAAGCAGGTCAGAGGGGGAGAGATCAACAAAGCTGCTAAGTATGCAGACAATGTGGCATTACAAGTAGACTCTGTACAGGAACTTCAGAAAATCATAGGGAATGAAATGGGATGCAAAACAGAAAGAAAATGGGATGAAAAAATGAGTGGATATTAGAGTTGTAATTGCAGCAAATGGAGAAAGTCAGAAGAAGCAGAAATTGTGATAGAATGGAAAATAGGTTAACAACTTCATGTATCTTGAAGGAGTGATTTAGGTGAAGGAAAGTCTGAATGAGGAGGTTTAAAGCTAGAATCAGAGGGACTGCAGCCAACTGATATATAGTAGCAGGGGTAGTGTGTTGCAGAAGAATGCCAAAACAGAGGTGTGACCAGTACTACTGTATGGAGAAACCTGGCAGTAAAGGAAGAGCAGCTTAGGAAACTAGAGGTGATTCAGGTAAAGTGCCTGAGATGGGTGGTAGGATGCACACTGTGGGGCAAATGAAAAAATGAGGACATCAGAGTGGGAGCCCAGTTAGCTCCAAATGTACAGAAGGTAAAAGAGAACAGATTATGGTGGTTCTGGCACATGTGCAGGGAGGCAGAGGACTATTTAGTGAAGAAGATTTTGGAGAGCTAGGAAGACGTCAAGTGGAAATGAAGGCATCCAGCAAAGAGATTAATGAATTGTGTGAAAGAAGAGCTGTAACAGTCAAGCATGACTGTCGGAGAACATAGGAAAGACACATTGAATTGAAACAGATGGTGAAACCTGATCACATGTTGAAAATGGAAAAGGGGGTTAATGCTGATTTGAATAAACTTGAAAAAAATGGCTAATAGGATGTACAGGCTGAGAATAGCAACACATACTCAGATTGGGTGACAGTTAATAAAGGTTTCCCATAAGGTTCAGTGTTTCATCTTTTTATATTCTCTGTGGCAGTATACTAACACATGGTTGAGTGTGGCAGTGTACGAACACATGGTTGGGTGTGGCAGTCTACGAACACAGGGTTGGGTGTAGCAATGCACTAACACATGCTTGGGTGTGGCAGTGTATGAACACATGGTTGGGTGTGGCAGTGTACTAACATGGTTGGGTATGGCAGTGTACTAACACAGGTTTGGGTGTGGCACTGTACTAACACAGGGTTGGGTGCGGCAGTGCACTAACACAAGGTTGGGTGTGGAAGTGTATTAACACAGGGTTGGGTGTGGCAGTTTACTAACACAGGGTTGGGTATGTTCATAGATGATTGCAAAGTGGGTTTATTGATTACAAATATTAAACAAAAAGCTTTACTATAGCACTACAGTACTTGATTTTATTAGGTTTAATGCCAGAAAGCATACTTATTTACATTTAGGAAAAGGAAATCAGCATTATCATTACATGATAGATAATCAACTGTTATCAAAAGGGGACACTGCCAAAGACCTGGGGCTAGTAATTGAAAATATACTTAATTATGATCATCATATCAATGTGATAGTAAAAAGTGCTATGGAATGAGGAATGACATACTTGAAACCATTGCTAGCAGGAAACAGAATGTCCTACTTCCATGATACAAGGCATATATGCTGTAGTTCAGCATGCACCTACTCCTTAGGACAGGTTAAAAGGTTGGAACAAATTCAATAATCATTTACTAGAAATATATCTGATTTAAAGTACATCAACTATGCTAATATGTTAAAAATATTAAGTCTCTATACTAACTATAGTGTATTAGGAGGTGACCTTATAATAATGCTTAAGAGAATAAAAAAAAGACTCCATAGCAGTATCACTGAGCATCACTTTTATATCACATGACTTCAAAGACAAGAAACCACAGTCACTTGGCGAGTTTGCCTAGAAATGATTGTAGGATCAAAATTAATAGCTTTGCTGTTAGGTCTGAAGACTATGGAACTCATTTCCTTTAGAGATTAGGCAAGTGACTACCATAATAATATTCAAGGGTTTAACTGACAAAATTTAGTAAGTAATCAAGTATTTGACCCAAGATTCTGCAATAGAAGACTCCTAATCTACCTTGCATGAGGTGGTGGACCCTAATTCATTGGAACTTTCTCCTGTCTGTCTCTTTGGACATTTTGACTATATATGCCCCACTTAGTTACATTGGAAGTATCTTACCCCAAGACCTTGGTATTTATTTGAATGAGTGCCTTCCCTTTTAGCTTTTGGAATCTGATGTGATTTAGACTTCCCATGTGAGTTTCCTCATACCTTTGTGGAGTGCTAAGTAAAGCACTGCATGCTTGTTTCATTATCAGAAGGTCTATCAACATTTCAGAAGTGGTAACATGATATCTACTTACCTACTTACAAAAATAAGTGAGTATTTTTACAGTAGAATCACTGACATTATCTTCTGTTTTTTCTTAGTATTCTGAAAACATTTTCTGTAAGCCTCAGACATGAGGTTAAACCCTTATAAAAGGGCACACAATTCAAAACAAACAACACATTCAAAGTGTGACATGTTTTTAATAACATTCATAACTGTAAAAAATGTAAGCAGAGAATCTAAACACTGTACATCTATGGTTCCTGACAAACTGTCACCCACGTTCAATGGATTGAACTTCAGTTGACCCACCATATTAACTTACTAAGTCATCTCTTTTCCATTAAAGATACCAGTTCAGAAAGCTTTTTTGTATTGACTATGACACTGGTACTCATAAACTTTTATATGTGACATTTTCCCTCCAGTCTGTCATCTTTCTATATATTGAATTTACTTTTGTTTCCCATGTGACATTGCTTCTTTTCATTATTCTGTTCTTGGTGTTTGAGTTTACCTTATTAAGCCCTTTGATATTTTGGAAGAAAAGATAAGCAAGTTGTGTTTTATTTTTAAAATCGTGCTAGTAGTGAGCATATACAGATGCCACTGATATTATTGAATAATATAGAAAAGATGTCTAGTGACCAAAAACTGAAATCTCTAATCAGTATAAAGCCAAATTACTCAGCAAACACAAAATGTATATTTCAAAGAAACATTCACCTGTAAGTAATGATAAAAATACATTTTTTGCATGGAAATAACCTTCACTGCAGCTAACTTCATTATTGTCTCATTCTGCTGGCTATGCTTTTCAAACAATGAAAAGAAAATAATTCTCACAACTAAGTACAGAAAGAATGGAACCATCATAACTAAATTCAGAAAGAATGGAACCCTTCCAACTAACTACGGAAAGAATGGAATCCTCACAACTAAATTCGGAAAAAAATGGAACTCTCAAAACTATATTCGGAAAGAATGGAACCCTCACAACTAACTATGGAAAGAATGGAACCCTTCCAACTAACTATGGAAAGAATGGAACCATCACAACTAACTATGGAAAGAATGGAACCCTTCCAACTAACTATGGAAAGAATGGAACCCTCACAACTAACTATGGAAAGAATGGAACCCTCACAACTAACTATGGAAAGAATGGAACCCTTCCAACTAACTATGGAAATAATGGTACGCTCACAACTAACTACAAGTTATTTCCTTCCTCTTTGTGGCATCCCAGTTCACCCTTCTTTTTATTTTTACTATGGAAGATTCCAACATCCTTCCTGTTATCCTCTGTCAATGCATCTTTAATCTTTAAACATTTAAGGCTATGTAAGGGCAGCATATTATAGCAGAAAGGTACTGCATGAAGGGTCAATCTCTGCTCTACCACCATCATTCCCTCAGTGCTCTCTCTGATGAAACTGCTTTTTATCTGAGGCACTCGCTAAGTCAGCATTAAAATCTCATAAGGTTGTTAGGCAGGAGAACATATCACTAGTACACTGTAAAAAATCCTTTGTCAGTTCAGAGGCATGCCATCAGATTATGTAACAAAATATCTTTCACTGTCACTGCAGTGATTGCTGCTTCATAGCCTTTGTAGTGTACCACTGACACCATTTACTGTTGTCCATACTTAATTGCCATTTATATGCTTGCTTACTACTGTATTTTTTTCCTTTAAAATTTACATGTTTACCTTTTTATTGTCTTAGTGGAAGACAGATATATGAAGGGCATGCCAGAGGAAGTTACTGCTGTTGTGGCAAGTTGTATAGAGCATCAAACAGTTTGTCAGTTTACAAGCTGTCTCAAATCACTTCATGAAAGATTATAAATTGCCAATCTGTTCTTTTCATTCAAAGGCAGCAATGAATCATTTTGTTGTTGTGTTATAATTTATACATACCTTAAAAATGATGACGGTTTACAAGGGAACCAAATGGGTGCATTTCCCAGTGTGCTGCAATCTCTTGCAACAGCTCTGTAGTGCACACTATATGTTTGTAATGATCCTGTGTAAAGGCTTCATAGTACACAGCAGTTTCTGATTACTTTTACTAGGCATTGTGCCACTGGGAATGACAGAGTTGAATGCTTTCTTAAAAGTTTCCATTAAAAAAGGATATGCTTTGGTATAAAATTGCAAATTGTTATCTTGCAAAACATATGCCTCTAAAAGTAGAACTAGTTAAGCATGGAAAGGATGATTGAAGGGTCATGAAGGGCATGCCAAGCCAACATTTTCATTCTTGTAGTGAGTCATTTTTTTTTCAATAATTTGTATTTATTCTTTTCATTGATCCAAAATAACATACATCATATAACAGGTGGAGGTAAGACCTCTTCACAGTAAGCAGTTGTTATACATTGAGGGTAGTACAAACAGAAATAAAACAATCAACCAATACTATTTACACTATATACATAGATGCTTTCAATATTCGACTAAACCAAGCTATCTACTTAAATAAATCCATACCCCTTAAGAAATTGGCATTTACACAACTGATGATCTATAACAACGCATATTACACACCCGCTATCCTACATAAATTTAACTCTACGAAATCCCCCCTTTGTCCTCATTGTAAAAATCAGCTGATATACTCCACTTATTTTGGAGCTGTAAATCTTGTAGTGAGTTATTTAAATCACAACAATATCAGAAAAAGTCAAATTAATAGGTAACATTTACTGTTCTAGTATAAATCAGAATTCCCAACCTGTTTACCTGTTCTCAAGAACCAGCCCCCAACCTATCCAGTTTTATTCAACTAATAAAGTTCCAAACAAAATTTGACAGTGCTTGCTTAGTACTGTCAAAGACAAATGTTGACTAACAACAATAATAATAATAATAATAATAATAATAATAATGATAATAATAATAACAATACTACTAATAATAATCTATTATGACAGTATCTAGTTGATTTAAAATTAAAGTTAATAAACATTTTTCTGTAGTAAACTGTACAAATTAGAAAAACATCAGTGGCAATCTGAGGAGAAGGAAATATTTGCTATTATACAACGACCCCCCCCATTAATATTCTAAAATGTGCACGCTGATTGGTCAGCATGCACATTGTAAATCAGACTTATACTAATGGAAAAAGGTCCGGTCGCCCAGACTTTTTCCATTAGTATAAGTCTTTTTTTTTCTTACAGCAACGGAGAAAGCAAGATCTCCGTTGCTTTTTAGAGAGTGTCTTGCTATGTTAAAGGAGTTTAACATAGCGAGACAGCTTTAAAAAAAAGCAACGAAGAAAGGAAGATCTCCGTTGCTTTTTTTAAAGCGGTTTTGCTATGTTAAACTCCTTTAACATAGCGAGATACTTTCTAAAAAACCTTTAGAAAGTGTCTCGCTATGTTAAAGGAGTTTAACATAGCGAGACACTTTCTAAAAAGCAACGGAGATCTTGCTTTCTCTGTTGCTTCCACCCAGAGCTCTGATGTACTGCATAAGCATACGCATGCGCTGTACATCAGAACTGCCACAGAATACTGGACAGCTGCGGAAGGGCAGCAAGGAGGCATTATACAATGCCATTATTTAAGAAAACTAAGTATTTTTTTTCTTAAATAATGTCATTGTATAATAGCAGTAACCCACTTCTGGGTGTGGGTAATGCTGGATTTACCCACAGTTGTCTTTGTTTGGCCACTCGGGCTTTGCCCTTGTGACCAAACCACACCAACCGTGGGTAAATCCAGCATTACCCACACCCAGGTGTGGGTTATTGCTAAAAGAAACTGGAATTTAACATTAGCATTATTTTTTCTTTAAAACCTAAGCAGTGAATATTAGTAACACACATTAAAATATAACAGATAATTTTAATGAAAAATGCATTTTCTTAGGTTCATAGGTTCATAGGTTGATACTAGGCTATCTGCCCTAGGGCATTTATAAGCCTAGCCAGAGTGTGTTTGGCTTTCGCCACCCTTTTAGATTAGTTGACTGTGCCTCTGTATAGTAGGTCACAGAAGATAGCCCTTTTAAGGTTAGTTTACTGTGCCTCTGTCTAGTAGGGACACAGAAGAGATCCCAGGGTAAACCTGCGATCTCCCATCCACTCGTCAAGATTTCTCTTGAAGAGGGTCATTGAGGGGCTCTGCCTAACATGGAATGGGATTTTGTTCCAGAGTGAGGGGAGCCTCTGGGATATGAATCTGTCCCTCCAGCATGTCCTATTTATTTCTGTGCTGAGGTTCAAGTCCCTGGAGCATGTGGCTCTCAGGGATTTGGATTTCCTGAGGTGGAGCATGTCCATTAATTCTGGTTTGGACATGGCTTTATATGTCAGGCACAGATTGCCTCTGAGTAGGCGGTAAGCAACTGAGTAGAGCTGGAGTTTCTTTAGCCTAACTGCGTAGGGCATCTATTTGAGTCCCTTGATCCTCTTGGTGAGGTACTTTTGGGGTCTTTCCAGTTGCTGCAGGTGTCTAGTAAGGTACATCCCAAATGGGGCATTGTATTCAATTATGGGCCTGATGAGTGATGAGTAGAGAGGCACAATGACCTCTCTTGATCTAGATGTGAGCCCTTTCATGCTAAGGTGGGCTATATAGAATGTCTTTCTAACCACTTTGGCAATGTGATTGTCAAAGGAGAGATTGCTATCTACTTGGGTCCCCAAATCCCTAATTACTTCTTCCGTACTTAATGGATTACCACCTATGTGGTAATTTGTGGGCACTTTGCTTTTCCCAATGGGGATGACTATGCACTTTTTGGCATTTAGCTTTAGGCCATGGCTCTGGCACCAGTTATCCATCTCTGTGAGACTCTTTTGGAGGATGCTTGTATCAGTCGGTGAGTCGATTATGGCACCCAGTTTGCAGTAATCTGCGAACTTGGTCAGCCATAGTCCTTCCGTGTTAGCTTGTACCTCAGAGAAATATATACCTAACAAGAGAGGTCCCAGGACTAAGCCCTGTGGGACGCCACTTGTAACTGGTTTAGAGTCTGACATGGCACCTGCAATTTTGACCATGTGGGTTCTATCCCTGAGCCAGTTTGCAACCCATCTTGTGACATAGGGGTTGATATTTAAGCTGGTGAGCTTATTTATGATGCCCGAGTGGGGTATTGTGTCGAAAGCTTTTGCGAGGTCCAGGTAGGCTGTGTGGACTACCTTCCCTTCATCTAGGGCCTTGGTGACTGTTTCAAAGAAGTTGACCAGATTCAAGAGGCAAGATCTGCCCTTAACAAAGCCGAATTGGGTAGGATCCAGTGTTTGGAGGTTCCCAATGTCTTTGTTTATGAGTTCCATGATGATACGCTCCATAGCTTTGCAGACCAGGCTAGTCAGGCTTATAGGGCGATAGTTTTCGGGGTTCGTTGTGGCACCATTTTTGTGGAGTGGGACCACTGTTGCTGTACGCCATTCCTTGGGTACAAATCCTATAGTAAAGCTGAGATTGAACAGTGACTTTATGTGAGGGTTCAGTTCTTCTTGGAGCTCGTGTAAGATGCAGCCCGGGACACCGTCCAGTCCCATTGATGCTGTGTTTTTTGCTTTAGAGAGGGCAGCTCTCACCTGTGCATCTGTGATGTCAGGGAGGCTACATTCTGTTGAGATAGACATTTGCTCTTTTGAGGGGGAGGGGGGGAGAAGTTTGCACTGAACCTGTCTGCCAGGATGTTATAGTAAATTCTGTTATAGTAAAACATGTTGAATTTAATTAAAAAATTGGAATCCTACTTCTGAAAAAGGGAATGGAAAGGGGAATTTACTGTTGTTCACACACACACACACACATATATATATATATATATATATATATATATAGAGAGAGAGAGAGTTTCACTTTATACTCTCAAAATGCTGAAATCTCAATTTTCAGCATTTCGAGACTATAAAACCGAATTTCAAAATGTGGAAAGTGCATAATTGCGAATATGAATATCTCAAATTCTCGGTTATGGCTTTACGTTACGTGACGTGCAGTGTTTACGTTGGATGCAGTTTGATATGGTGTATGGATTTGCGTGGAGTGTTAGGTAAGTGACTGTTTTTTAAGGGTTTTGGGTGGGAGTTTGAGTGTGTGTTAGATTGTTTTTAAGTTGTATGTGTGGGTTAGGGTAGGTAGGTTAAAGTTTGATTGTGTAATTGTTGGATGTGTTGGTGTTTGTGTATGTGTGATGTGTGTGTGCGTGTGTGTGTGCGAGGGACTGTGGAATGTCTGGGTGGTGAGTGTTCTGTCTGTTACTGTTTGTGCGATCTCAGAGTTAGTATATATAAGTAAAAAGGTGTCGGGGTGCAGGGGGCTTGCTCCCCCTGCTTTTGTGTAGTCTAGGTATTTGCATGTTGGGTTGTTTTTTTTTGTGTGTATTTGTTTTGTGGTGTGGGTGTTGTGGTTTTTGTGTGGTGTATGTTGTGTGTTCGGGTTTATGGTTTCGGGTCTGTGAAGTTTCGGTTTTGTAGGGTTTCGGCTTTATGGTCTTGAAATGCTGAAATTCGAGATTTCAACATTTCAAGATTATGATGTGAAACCATATAAATATATATATATATATATATATATATATATATATATATATATATATATATGGTCACTGTTATAATGTTGAAACATGGTTTATCGATTATTTATCAGTAAATCTCAAAACATTGAATTCTTCTGTCCCAGTAAAACAGCTCTGTATTAGTAAACCACAGCTACAAAACTGAGATCAAGTGTCATCATCACCCCATGCACCATCTTACTCATGTGTGCTAACCCTAACTATACCCTTGACCATAACCCTAACTCTACACATTACCCTTCTTAAATCCCTTTCCCTAATAGTACCACTGTACAAAACAAACTGTACAACTGCTATAACACATTTCTACACACCACTTTTTCATTCAGCCATTAATTTTTCTGCACAACCTTACTTACCTATACTATATAAAATTAAATTCAGCCATATGTGATTTACTTAAGTGAGCATTCACTCATTTGCGCATTCTCTCTTTTGTACATCCACAAAAATCTTTCTACCAAATGTGACTACCTTTTGAGTTGCAATGTATATATATATAAATATATATATATATATATATATGTATATATAAATATATGTATATATATATATATATATATATATATATATATATATATATATCTGGATTTAATAAAATCTATGTAGCTACCATGTAGAGTCTACAAGGAATGTATCCATGTACATGGCCATGAACCCCCCCCCCCCCTTGGCAGCATGCCATGCATATTAATGATGACGCATTCTTGAGGGAGAGCATAGGAACAGGGATATTGAATTGGTGTAGGGAGAAGTGTAGAGGATACCCATGGCTGTGGATGCATAAAGGGTGAGGCTCCCTGTACTGCTCCCCGATACTGTTGAAATGCTGTAAATTGGGTCAAATGTGTAATATTTTATTTGAATTTTTTTCCCATTTTTTTTGTATGTTTGTGTGTCGCAGTACAGAGTGCAGCAATGCCAAGCTGTGCTCACATATAGACAGCTGACACTTGCCAGACATCTAGAAGTAGAAACCAGATGTCATTATCATAATTACGTATTTTTTTTAAAATTTTTTTCTTTCTTTTCTTTTTTTATTTGCTGTTCTCACAGTGCAGCGTGGAGAGCCGCAGAGCCAAGCAATGTTTAGACATACATAGCCAACAGTTGCTAGACATCTAAAAATAGAAATTGGATGTAATTAATTAAGTAGTATATGTGAAGGTATACAAGTTTTCATAATATCCAAGTAGCTAAATAGGTAGAGATACAGCCTAATGCTTAGTAGGTCCTAGATTTGAATCTGTAGCAGTGATAAGATGTCAATAATTTCATTTATTATATTTTATTTATTTATTTATTTTATTTGCAGTTGTTTAACCAGGATAGTCCATTGAGCCTAATGAACCCGTTTTCAATGGAGTCCTGGGGAGAAAAGCTCCTAAATACATATTACACAAAGATTAATATACAGACATAGATTGCATGTAGATTACAGAGGTAAACAAACTATGCTTACTATACTCCTAAAAGCTCCTAAATACATGTTACACAAAGATTAATATACACGCATAGATTGCATGAAGATTACAGAGGTAAACAAACTAAGCTTAATATACACACAGATATTGCAGGTTCATTACAGAGGTAAACAGACTGATCAAAAGTATTTCAATCAAAGGAAATGATACCAACATTTTTTTTTCCAGTTGGAATGAGGATAGGTAGTTAGATGGAGTAGGGTCAGGAGTTACTAGGTACTAGAGGCAGGCAGGAATTTGTTATCTGGAATTTGAGAGAAGGAAGGGAAAGGGTGAATGAAGTAGAGTGTTGGTTATGAGGGATGGGAGCATGAGCATTCCCATGTGGAAGTTAGATGAGAGTGGAGTGATTTTTTAAAGGATTGGAGGCTAGTAGTGGTATGAATGGAGGGGGGAAGGGAGTTCCATAAGTGAGCTAAAGAGTGTGACAGGAGGTATTGTCCTGGGGGGGTGGAGGGGTCGGTAAACTTCTATAAGGTTTTGATTATTAGATTTGAGAAGTCTTTGTGTGTGGTGCATTTTAAAGGTAGTGGAGAGGGATGGACAGAGGGAAGGCTGGAAGATGAGTTTATGGGCATAGGTGAGCTGTATGTAGGAATAGGATAAGTAGTTTGGTAGTTCTAGCCAGTTTAGTTTGTGGAGAGATTCACAGTGATGTGTTGATGATTTGTTGCTAGTGGCGAATCTGGCAATTTTATTGTAGCAAGAAGACAGTTTGGTTTTGAGAGATGATTGTAGATTTGTTAGAAGGGGGGCTCGGGAGGGTAAGAGAAATGTAGTAGAGAGAGTAAATTTGGTAGTTGAGGTGAGAAACTGATTTTGTCAGTAGAGCATACCAATTTTTTGGTGTTTTTTTTTATGTTTAGTAGTAGAAGGGAGTTGAATTTAAACCTGTTGTAAATTTGAACTCCTAGTAGTTTGGCTTCGGATACCAGTTCAAGAGGTGTTGAATTTTGGCTGGTGATGGAGAATAAATTTTGATTGCAGTTCTTGGTTTTAGAGGAGGTAAAAATCATAAGTTTAGTTTTACCAGCATTGAGTGCAAGATGGTTGTCTTTCATCCATTGCTCTGTGGTAGAGAAGGCATCTTGAGTTAGTTTTAAAAGAGTTGGGATGGATGGGGCAGCACAGATGATTGTGGAATCATCTGCATATTGGATAACGCTAGTAAGAGGGATGGAGTGGTAAAAGTCATTAATGAAAATATTGAAGAGAAGGGGTCCCAGTATGGAACCTTAAGGGACACCTGTGGGGGTGTTGAGGAAGGAGGAGGTGGCCTTTTTCCATTTGACTGCTTGTTGCCTATTGGAGAGATAGCTGGTAAACCATTTGAAGGAAGAGGGTGAGAGGTTTAGGTTAGCTAGTTTAGTAAGAAGAAGGTTATGAGAGATAGTGTCGAAGGCCTTAGAGAGATCGAGAAGGATGATAGATACAGTGAAGCCAAGATCTCTAGCTTTATTCACAGTTTCAGGGAAGGAAAGGAGAGCAGTCATAGTGCTATGATGGGGTCTGAATCCATGTTGGGTAGGGGTAAATAGGTTGTTGTCCAAGAGATGGGGGAGGAGTTGAAGGTGAATGCATTTCTCTAGGACCTTAGAAATGGGAGAGAGGATGGCGATGGGATGGAAGTTGGAAATATTAGTATTGTTACCTCCTTTGTGAAAATATGTTTCATTTTAAGAACAAATTTGTGAAATATGGCACTGCTGTGCTGTGCTGAGCCCTGCTTAATCATGCTAATGGTTACTTTTATTTGTGTGGTGCTAAGCTCAGCTAAATCCTCAGTTGTGTGAGTTTTACCACTGCTTAGCTGCACTTACGTGCACTTAGCTGGTTTGCGCAATGCTAAGCAACATGGTGTTTTTTGAATGTTGCTCAGTGATGTGTAAGGGTGGGAAAACAGCCTATATTAGGTGCAATAGATGGGAATTCTGCAGCAGTCTTTGGAGTCTGATCAACTGGTGATATGGCAGGTGATGCTGGTGAAAGTGCACGCTTTTGGACACAGAGATGGGGTGTTCAGGAGTCCAAGATCTTTGTTGGCTTCTGGTAAAAAATCATGAACTCAGGCTGCTGCAGAGTCATTTCCACGGCTCAGAGTGTAAGGCAGAGACCTGGGACCAGTTGGCCAGGGAATTCACAAGTGTTACTTGTATCCCCCACACAGGTGAGCAGTGTTGTCACGATTATGATGACCT
This sequence comes from Protopterus annectens, assembly GCF_019279795.1. Lineage (NCBI taxonomy): Eukaryota > Metazoa > Chordata > Ceratodontiformes > Protopteridae > Protopterus > Protopterus annectens. The sequence goes on along the minus strand of NC_056726.1, from coordinate 58,615,053 downwards.
GAAGAGGAGAAAGAGGGGAAACCGTAGACACCTGGGTCCAAGAAGCCAGCGCTGGGAATGCCCCACAAATATGTAAGTATGTTTTCCACTGTTTTACCAATATGCAAGCTGAATGTCTGTAAAACTGGTAATCATAACGGTCTGCTTCTCTCCCAATAGCTAAAGATAAGAGGGCTCGTAATGTCTAGTCTCATGTCAGGCACCTGACCAGGTTGCACCATGAACATGGTATGTACGCATTTATTCTGCTAACTGTAGTGCAATAAGCAAGAAAGAGCAAAGCATTTATTACAATAAAGTATATACAATAAAAACTGTAGTGCAATAAATGGGCAAGTAGAACTGCTGTGCAATAAATGGGCAATTAGAGCTGTAGTGCAATAAATGAGCAATAACTGTATTGTAATGAACAATAAACAATACCAATAACAGTAAGCAAAATGGTGTACAGCTGGATTGTGTTGTCATGACCATTGCAGTAGAGCTGCATGCATTGCTAGTTTATGGTAAGGTTGCTGCAGTCAAGTGTAACACTGTAATAGCTGTAGAATGCTAAACCAATGGCCTGCAAACTTATTGTTTAACTCATAGTATGGTCCAAGGATCTCTCCAGGCCAATATCTATCACATAATGCTCTTTGTTCTTCCTACTTCAGCTAATAAAGGTATGTGGGTGAGGTAGCCCAGTCTATGGGCAGATATTGTGTGGACTTCAAAGACATTTATCAGCAATACCAATAAAGTGTTAAGCAGCATTGCTGATTCCTACAGAAATGTGTTTTAGTAAATGTGGTATGGCTGTATTCCATGCATGTGTGTTCTACTGTCACTGCAATCAAGTATGGTACTGTAATAGTAACTGAATTCAAAGTGAATTCAGTCACATAATGCTGTCATTTTCTCCCACTTCAGGAACAAAAGGTATATGGGTGAGGTAGCCCATGTTATGAGCAGATATGATTGTGGTTACATTTCACAGACACTTATCAGCAATACCAATAAAGTGTTAAGCAGCATTGTTGATTCCTAAATACATCTATCTACATATTCCCAAAAAGGCTGTAATCCTTGCATGTCTGTACTAAGCTGCTGCAGTCAATGTTCATTTTTTTTGCAGATGACCCCTGCAGTCACAGCTATTGGATTCTATTCCCATGCCTGCCAACTAAGGCATGACAGATGTCTAGTTTATATACTGTACACAAACATGCCTCTCAAGTATCACAATATCATGTTATGCTTTTAAAACTGCCTAATCCATCTGTCACAGGATTACCAGAGAAATGATTACCTGGAATGCAATGTTTGACCAAATCTGCTTGTAGAACACCTTGTTAGTTATAGAAGTCCACATTATGTGAAAGTGTTCTGTGTAGTTGTGTACCTGAATTTATTGCTCAGCCCATACTGATCCATGTTAACAGCTTGAGAGGTATGTATGTGCTACATCAACTATAGGAGAATTGTAGTCACTGTACTCAAAGCTGACACTATACACCTGTAGAGTATTTATTATCAGTGTTTTCAGGGATATAGTCTGCATTGTCAGTAATGGATTGTTTCTCTCTCTCCACACCCCTTATCTTCATTTATTTATTATTATGATTTAATACTAACATGTTTTATTAAACTAACTATATTTTTGTAAAATTTGATGTATTATTGTTGTGTGTTATTATGACTCAGTATTAACATAACCTGTTTTGCTGGCCTTATGGTTTACTTCTGATGGACATGCTGTTACCATACTGACTGTTATGTTATTTACTGTTGTGTTAGACATAATATACATTAATATGTTTTTGGATTAATAAAAATGATGTTACATTTTGTTAATACTAACAATGGTTTGGTTATTACTAACCTTAACTTATTGCTATACCTCATTTACCAAACCACGTCAAGGTAGGCTGGTTCAGACTGATCTGCCTACCTTGCCACAACCGGCTGTGGCACCAGGTTGCAACATGTCTGAGACCCAGACTGGTTTTGCCCCCTCTGCTGCCCCTGCACTATCTGTGGCATCAGGTAGTACTGCCCCACGGGATGGGGCCCAGCCCCCCTGTGGGATTGGTGGTAGAGGGGGTGTTGTCACCCAGTGTGAGCTGCTTATCTTGGTGCGCAGGATGGTCTACCATGGGTTTGACCGCCGCCTGTACCGGATTGAGGGCACGCTGGCTGACTTGCTGGGGCAGCCTCACCCCCATGCCCAGCCTCAAGCACTGCCCACCTCTGGAGTAGTGAAGGAGCAGTGCCAACAGTTGCATGGGTGGGGATGTGAGTCATGCTGCTGCTGACTGGAGGCACATGGGACTTTAATTCCACAACACCCTTCCTATCCAAGGTGTTCACCCCCCCTCATGTGTCAAACACTGCCCCTGTCTTCTGTCTTGTCTGTTTGCAAATGCATTCTCACCTATCCAGCTTCCTCATCCACATGTACCTATGTCTCTTCCCCAACATTCCACTCTCTCACCTTAAAAAAAAATGGGCACCTGTCCCAAAAAAAATCGTCCCATACACAGCTCTCCATTTTGCACACATGTCCACTGGACACACATAATTTGGTCCAATTGGCTTGACAATGCAGTTATGTTGTCCTCACCCCTCTCTCTGGGGTTGAGAGTTCAAAGTCATGTACAAATTCTGTCAAAGTGCACAGTTGTTGCTATACAAAAAATGGATCGCTATGGATCTTTCCTACACCCTTCGTGCACACCCCATACCTACCTTTCATTATGTTTTTCTCCCTGCTTGCATTCCATTTCACCACTTTCCTATCTCACCATTTTTCTTTTATTTATATTTTTTAGCGCATTGCTTCTTAATGCGCCACACCATGCAGCTTCACTAAGCTCATATAAATAGAACTATATTGACTGTATGTGTTTTTAAACTTGTAATACACATTTGCAAAATAAACATCTGTCCCATATTTTGAACCCAAGACCATCATACTTGCAGATCACTTTATTAACCTGCCACACCACACAACTCCTAATTAAAAAAGTACAGTTGTGTACACTTACCATAACTGTAGATGTTTGAGTGTATTCATTTTTGCAGTCATCACCTGTGAGTTATCCCTGCTGTGGTAGCCGGTCAGCCCGAATACCAGAGTCAATGTTTTTCTGCATCAGCTGCAGTCACCTGTAGACTGATGTCAGGTCATCAGTCCTATAAAGCAAGGCAGCTGATGCCATTACATCTGTTTTTCTTGCCCTAACCAGTCAGAAGCCCCATGATATATGACAAAGTGGTTCTGGTGGTTAACAACCACCCCCAGAGGTTTATGTCTCCCTAATGAAAGAGGATATAAGGGGGAAGGAGGGAGGGAAACCAGGAGTGCAACAGTGAATACACTCGAACATCTACATTTATGGTAAGTATACACAACTGTACTATGTTCTTCATGTTTCACTGTTTCAGTCATCACCTGTGGGAAGATTCCCAAAGCTGAGGAGAGGGGTGGAAGGATTAGATAGAGACCTAGGCATGGGTAAGTAAGCCCTGCAGTACTGCAGAGGCAAACCCTGCCCTAGCCTTAGAGAAAAGAGGAAGGTGGTAATGTTTTGTAAAGGTGTGGACTGAGTTCCAAGTGGCAGCTTCCAAGATGTCCCTAGTGGGAACTCCTCGGAGGAATGCTGTGGAAGTGGAGGCTATCCTAGTGGAATAGGTATGAATAGACTTAGGGGGAGGTTTCCCAAGAAATCTGTAGCAGAAATGGATATAGTGTGATATCCATTTGGAAACAGTCTGCTTGGAAATGGGCTTTCCCTCTGCCCCCTTGGGCAAAACTGACAAGAAGTTGGTCCATTTTTCTGAAGGATTTAGTACAGTACATGTAGTATCTGAGCTGTCTCTGTATGTCTAGAGAGTGCAGAATTATGTCTCCCTTGTTTTGAGGGTTAGGGAAGAAGGGGGCAGAAGAATGGCCTGGTTGAGAGTCACATTAGATACCACCTTGGGCATAAAGGAGGGGTTAGTCCTAAGGGAAACCCTGTCTGCATGGAAAATGATGAAGGGCTCAATGGCCATCAGTGCCTGAAGTTCAGAAACCCTTCTGGCTAAGGTGATAGCTAGCAAAAAAGCAGTCTTCCAGGAGAGGTATTTCAGTTCTGCTGAAGCAGCAGGTTCGAAGGGTGGTAAGGTTAGTTTTTCCAAAACATAATTTAGGTCCCAGGCAGGTGTGTGAGGCCTTCTGAGTGGTCTTATATTGGAAGCCCCTCTGAGGAATTGTTTAATCAAAGGATGAGAAAACAGGTGCTGGTCTGTATTAAAATGAGCTGAAATGGCTGAGGCATGGATTTTAACAGAAGAGAAGGAGAGGCCACTATTAAGTAATTATGCAAGATAGTCCAGGATAAGAGGGACAGAAGTTTGTGAGGAACTGGTCCCTCTGGACTGGCTCCAGGCACAGAATTTTTTTCCATTTCCCTGCATAAGATTTTCTGGTGCTGGGCCTTCTGGCCTCTGTGATAATGTCTAGGACCTGCTTGCTTAACAGAAGTCCCTTGCTTATCTTTGGAGTATAAGAGTCTGCAAGTCTTGGTGCAGCATTTACCCCCTACTTGAATCAAGAGGTTTGGGATCTGGGGAAGCTGCTTGAGAGGCAGAGATGTCAGGCTGCACAGCAAGGTGTACCAAAGCTGTCTGGACCAATCTGGAGCAATGAGGATGGCATTGGGTCCCTCCTCCCTTATCTTGATGAGTACCTTGGGAATAAGAGGCAGAGGGGGGAATGCATACATGAAGAGGGAGTTCCGGGGGAAGGTCAAGGCATCCACCTTCCATGCTAGGTGGTGATACTCCCTGGTACTGAATGTCTTTAACTGGTGGTTGAAGTGTGAAGCAAAGAGATCCACCTCCAGATTTTCCCACACTTGAGTGACTTGCAAAAAATCTTTTTATGGAGCTGCCATTCTTGGGGGTCCAGTAAGTATCTGCTTAAGTGTTTTTCCAGGGTGTTGTTGACCCTGGTAGGTATTGGGCTATTAGGTGTAATCCCATGGAGGAGGCAGTCAGCCAGAGGTTCATGGCTAGCCTGCACAGAGAGTAAGATTGTGTCTCTCCCTGCTTGTTGATGTATCACATTACTGTGATGTTGTCTGTTTTGATAAGGAGAACCCCTGGCTTGAGATGGGATTGGAAGGATGTCAGAGCCTTTTGCACTGCCATCATTTCCTTCTGGTTGATATGTAAGGGAAGGTGTTGGGCATCCCAAAGACCTTGGGAGCACCTGCCTGCTAGGTGGGTGTCCCAAGCAATGTCTGAGGCATCGGTGGTGATGGTCTGCCTGACAGGGTGGATGATAAAGGGGAGACTGTGGTTCTTGGCACAGGCCCTGCCCACCAGAGAAACTCATCCCTTATACAGGAGATCAGAGGGAGAGATGTCTCCAGAGGCTGTGAGTGTTGACACCATATGTTCTTTAGATACCACTGAAGTTTCCTCATGTGAAGCCTGGCCAGAGGGATTAGAAGGATGCAAGATGCCATATACCCCAAGGCTTGAAGGAACTTTCTCACTGTGAGGTGACTTTTGGATGCCAGCTGGGTAAAGTAGAGAGGCAGGAAGCTCTGCTTTTCTGGGGATATGAAGGCCATTTGGGATGCTGTGTCCAGCAGTGCTCCCAGGAAAATGATCCTCCTGGAGGGTGTTTGCTTTGATTTCTTCTCATTGATGGTGAACCCCAAGGAAGTTAGGAAGGTTATGACAAAGTGGAGGTCCTGGAGCAGCTTTTCTTTACACTCTGCCTGAATGAGGCAGTCATCCAGCTAAGGGTAAATATGTATATTTCTCTGTCTGCAAAATGTAATGGCTGGGGCCAAACTTTTGGTGAAAACCCTGAGAGCAGTAGATAAGCCAAAGGGAAGAGCAGAGAACAGAAAGTGCTGTGAGCCTGCTCTGAAGCACAGGAATTTCCTGCAGGACTCCCTATAGGGATGTGGCGGTAGGCATCTTTTAGGTCCAGGGTCACTAACCAGGCATTTTTTGTCAGCATAGGCAGTAACTGCTGCAATGTTAGCATTTTTAATTTGGGGACCACCAGGGAGTTGTTCAGAATGGACACATCCAGGATGGGGCACCAAGTGCCCTCCTTCCTGGGAACAAGTAATAGCCTGGAATAAAAGCCTTTGCCTGTTTGATCTGCGGGAACAGGTTCTACTGCCCCCTGGGATATGAGAGCTTGGAATTGTTTTAATATCTCTGCCCACTGGTATGGGGGTAAGTCTGGGTACCCTCTGGGAATAGAGAGTTTGTTGAAAGTGAATTTGTATCTCTGAAAAATGATCTTTAAGACGCATTGGTCCTTTGTTACAGACGGACAGCCTTTCTCCAAGCTTTTGGTGGGAAAAAGGAGGGCAGAGGGGGGAGTGGGAGTCATTGAGAGTTTTTTCCATAGAGGGATGGCTTAGAACTCCCTGCCTTAGAGGCGGAAGTGGTTCACTGTTTGTTTTTTTTTTTGTCCCTGGAATAGGGACCTGGGTGGCCTGTCCTTGCAGGGCTTAGCTTGCCCCTGTCTGCTAGGGGCAGGAAAGGACCAGTGCTTAGATGGAAAATTCCTGCTGAATCTAGGAGGTTGAACCTGAAAGAAATATTTTACTGTTTGCACAGATTTTGCATTGTCTTCCAAATTTTTAAGCACCTCTTCTGCTTTTTCTCAAAATAAGCGGTCTTTATCCAAGGGTGCATCAATTAATTTAGACTAGACATGATCAGATAGAGGTTGTTTCTTCAACCATGCATGTCTCCTAATGACAGATCCAGACCTGCTACCCTGCTAGAGACTTCTACTGCATCATATCCACCGTGTAAAGAGTGCTTTGCCACTTGACAAGTAGAGTGCAATAAATCTGCTAACTCCTTAGAATTGGCACAGTCAGGAAAGGTAGAAATCTTTTGCTTTAATAGTTCCAAAGTGTGCTGTTGATGTTTTAACATATGGAACTGACAGTTGAGAGCTCTGATAGCTAAGGTTGCAGAGGTATAAACTTTTTTACCCCATCTGTCCATAGCTCTGGCATCCTTAGCAAAAGGTGTAGGATTCTTTGCAGAACTAGCCCTGGGCTCCTTTAGGTCCCTGTGTAATGACCTCAAGGTCTGCAGCAGGATTTCTGTACAGGTATTTGAGAGAGTCCAGTACTCTGTAATACCTGTCTGATTTACTGGGAGCAGGTGGGAGGGAATCAGGGGGTAAACTGGATTCATGAAAACATCATCCACCACTTCTAAAATGGGGGGGTGGCCAGCGGTGTATGCTGGGGCAGGTCTAGAAATTCTCTTAGCCTTTTCTTAGACTGAGGGAAGTCCTGAGATTCCCATTGGAAATGTTCCTGTGGGTGTGGATGGTTTCCCCAAAGGAGAGGTCTTCTGGTGGGGAGGCAGAAGGGATGATTCCTCTGCATCAGAATACTCATAAGAAGTCAGAGGTTGTTGTTCCTCTTCAAAATCTGAATAATCCTATTCCTCAGAATCTTGCTCTGTCAATAGTTCAGGAGAAGGGTGTCTTTTCCTTTTAGAAGTTGTGGCTTGACTGCCCCCGATAAGTGAAATAAGATCCTCCGCCATCTTAAATATTTGGGCCTGGGATGGAGTGGTGGGAGTAAGATGATGGCTAGAGGTAGATTTTTTAGGGATGGCCTGGCTTTAGGCCTAAGGGTATTCATTGGTCTGAGAGAAATAGTAGTCAGGCATGAAGACGTCAGTTTCTGACTAGAATCAGTAGTGTGAAAGATCTCCTCAGAAGCAGGTGCCTGTGTCGTGGCTCAGGACCCAACCGAGGCAGAGACAACTAAAGGCTCTAAAGACAAAGAAGATACTGTGGCATACTGGACTCTGAAAGGGTCTTGGTAGAGGCCTGTGTAGCTATCACATTGGGCATCAGGGGCTGAAAAAGTGCCTCACTGAATTCCAGAGAACTGACAACCTGCTTAGCGGAAGAGTCATTGTAAGGCTTAGCCTTGTGTGGTCTGTCTCTGTCTTTATCCCTACATTTTTTTTGGAGGCTGTATGGATTGTTGGCTGACAGACGCCATTTGTGAAGATAGAGGATGAAAATACCTTTCCACAAAAAGAGCTCTACAATGAATTGTTCTTGTGTTAAAAAGGGCACAGAACCAGCAACGAGTGATGTCATAGTCTGGGCCTGAACAAGTGATGCAGTATGAATGGAAGTCTTGTTGTGGGATCTGCTTTCCATAGGCGAGACAATTGTTAACCTTTCTGGACATCAGTTAGTGCAAGAAAAAGAGATCCTCAATGGGTACTTAGCGTTAGACATTTTCTGCTGTGATCTGAGCTCTGGTAGCGACCAACTGGCACACTTATGAGCTTCTGCTACAGGCTCCATGGCAAGAAAGACTGATGTAATGGCATCAGCTCCCTTGCTTTATAGCACTGATGACCTGACATCAGTCTACAGGTAACTGCAGCTGACAAAACATTGACTCTGGTATTCGGTTCGGCCGAGTGCTACCACAGCAGGGATAACCCACAGGTGATGACTGCAACAGTGAAACATGAAGAACATCAGGTGGTTTAAACAAAACATAGTAATGGCCAGTTACAGTCATTAAGCATTTTTCAGTGGAGCTGCATGCTGTGCCATGCCGCTCTGCACAAACTTGATTAAAAGTAATGGAAAAAATGGGAGTGTACCCTGGACTCTGGTACAATAGTACTCCACTAGAAATCCAAAGATGTAATAATGGATGTAAGTGAGGCCTGTGATAGCAAGTAAATGTGCTCTTCAGCAGCAAGAAATAGAAAGACACCTACTAAGGTATTAATGGCAAAATATGTGTTCAGCTGGGACCCTGGTGCACACATAAATCCATATAAACCCATGTACATACTGATGAATGTTGAAAATGTATGTTACAGCCTGTATGTGTGCTCATATATCTTGCAAATACACTTGCTGTAGCAGTGACGCAGTAGCTCAGCCTGTTAATCACCTTGCAAACAGTACATTTTGCCACACACAGTCCTAGGTTCAAATACAGTGGTGTGTAGAAGTGAATGTACAGTATTGTGAAGGCAACAATTAATAACTGAGTCATGCACTCTTTATCCACATAATGCATTTCAAATGACATGTCTGCTTTTCACTGATGGAAGTCACAGGCCTGCAGGTAGGAACACACTTCACATATCCCTATAGCAAAACTATATGTGCATAAAGTGTCACGTCATGCATTAATATGCATTCACAGAGAATGTCAACACAGGTGCCACAAATTATGGCCACTAATACCAGAGTGCACCACACAGTCCTCCCAAAGTCACTGTGGAGATTATCACAGCTGCACATCTAACGTACACATTGGAAGTCCCCACTTGTAATAAGGCCTGCCCTCATACATGCTGAAAATTACTACCAGACTGTAACGCATGGCCTGGCAATTGCCCAAATGGTGGCTATATTCTTATATTTGTATCCCATCTTACTCAAGTACAAACCAAACATGTTGCCTAGTACTCTGTTAGTGATACCATTAACTAACATACTTAATTTAAACACATACCTTAATTGGAGTGGAAAGGGTAGCCTCACTCTGGCTCAGCCTCTACACAAGGCTGACAAAGCTCTCACAGTTACTCCTACAACTTGTTGTCCTCTAAAGTGTTCATACTCTGCCTATGTATATTACCTGCAGCAGCAGCTGCAGCCTATAGCACACACATTTCTATGTACAGGTTTTTGCTACAGACCTACCCACTGCGATGGTTTAGTCTACTCATCCCAATAATGTCCAGCACAACATATCAGAAAGGGGATATAGTCTACATGAAGGTCTTATGTATTGTACAGTGGCTGCATGTCATTGGCTGATGACAGTGCAAATCAGATGTGTTGGCTGCAATTAGTATTTCTGACCCATTGATTGGTTTAGAGGCAATCACATGCTGATGAGAAGCATGTTTAAAAGGCAAGCAGCTGGCTATGGGAACCATTCTGTATGAGAATTTCCTCACACAGAGCACTTTACTATTACCACATATAAACAGAGGAGTACTGCACTTCATCAGGTATGTAACTGATTTTGTGTACAACAGGATGCAGATGGGTGAATAGACTTACAGGGAATAGGGATTACAGCATTAAGCCTTAGACCTGAGATAATGGCATGTTATTGATCTCCAGCTGTCTTACACCTACACAGGACATGCAATACATCAAGGGTGCACTGTCATTTGTCATTGTGGCACATGGGTCTCATTGGACTGCCCCTTTATAGTGGTTGTAATAGCACATTTCTATTTATGTGGCACTGTTCTTATGACATATTATTGGGAGTTGCCCGTAGGGGACACACCACTGTAGACTCGAGTGTTGAGTGTGTGATCATACAGCAGTATCTGTCATGGCACACATGGGAATACCTGACTATTGCTACTATCTCAGTTGTATCCATGCACTTAGTATGCTTGCACACTGTGGAGTATGACATGTTTGACCAAGAAGTGGATAGTGCCAGCCATTTTGTCCTTGTTGTATCTCTACATTGTATGCTTCCAAGTATGAAATCCTGTAATGTGTTCCCTTTTTGTTATCTTCCAGGAATCATGTACCCTAGATGTCATGCATCCTTCTCTGATGTGGAAAATGAAATTATACTGGAAGGACTAAGACAAAATCATCACAACCTACTGTCCAGTGGTGGCAAAAAGGGAAGAGTGGGCTGCATTGTGGGCAAACCTTGTTCATTATGTGAATGGCATGGACCATCAGGGCAGGACATGTGAGCAGGTTCAACACCGTGCAATGGACATGATCAGTGCTGTATGATGAAAGGCAGCAGATGCAGCCAAGGATCGTGCCATCACCAGTGGAGGCCCTGCAGTGGAACAACCACTCTCAGCCCCTGAGGAAATCCTAGCGAACTTAGGCACACACGACAGCTCCCAGGCATCCATCATACCATATATCGTGGAGGCAGGTGCCAAATTTTCCACAGCAGAGGAACATGCGGGTAGTCTTACTGCTATCAGCATTGTAATACTGTAGCAGTCAGTGTGTTCGGCTGTACATACTTTCACGTGGGTGTCAGGTCTTTGTTCTTTGGGGGGGATTAACCTCTTTGTGCTGTCATATTCAGAATGTGACCAATACAACAAGTAACACAGTAGCTACTGTAAATGTGGGATATATAGATGTATTACCTTGTTGTGCTGCAACATGCATTGGTACTGACATTACTTCACCCTCAACTTTTCACAGATCCATCAGGTATTGGCCAAGGCTGTGGTCCTACTCCTGGTAAGCATGACACTGTTTTGTTAAGGAACATTTGGATTCTATTAAAGTTAAGGGCCAGAATAATATCGTATTTAAACATACTTTTATGTGTAAACAGAGTAGAATGTTTTATTTTCCAGTCTGGAACAGCTACCTAAGGATCTTAAAGGGGGTAATCACAGGAGTGTAGCTGAACAAAATGAAACAGTTTGGAAGCAACAATTAAGAGCAGAGAAGTCTCCTGGTTTAAATGAGGCAATTACTCTAAAATGCCTTTTAAAAACAAAAGGTTGAAAGGAAAATAAATTAGACAGTGAAACATATATTTCAATATATTTGCTAAGATAGACGTACTGGGTTTTTATGTGTTGTTTTATCAAGTATAGTTTCATATTGATTAATTAAAAGGTAAATTTTACTGGTCAAGCTTTACTTGATTTACTTGAAATGATTGTTATAAAGGTCTTCAGTTGAGTGTGTATTTTGTTCTGGGGAAATCTTTTTTGGATGAAAGCGGAGATGAAAAATGTTTGACCGCTAATCCAATTGTGGGTCTTTGTTATTATTACTATTGGTGGATTTTTTTGTACATAGTAGTGCAGGTATTCATGTACCATTTCTTTCTTTCTTATCACAGGTGACCAGGGGGCTTTGTGTCTGTCTCCTACACAACATGTCAGTGTCTGTTTAGACTCTGATGATGATGGTGGCCACAGTGAGGCACAGGTGGGGGTGTCGATGTCTGAATCTGTCCCAGAGGTAGACATTCCTCTTCTGCCTCCATTGTCACTCTACACAGTCAGTATGCCCATGCATACCCAGTCCCCGTAGGTCACAGATATTGGACAGTCAAAGAGTGGGGACATTGAACAGGAAAGTGTGGCAACTATGGCTCCAGTGAATGTAGACACTGGACATAGCCAGAGAGTTGTCGAGGTCCCACACAGGTGGATTAACAGGGGTGCTTGTAGGAGGCCTGCTGTCCATCCACCACCTGTTGCAGGTGTCACATCACAGGTCACTCAGCCCATGTTTTGGGCCATCATGGATGCACAGGCACATTCTGAACAGAACACCAGATGTATGCATAGGGTTATGGATGCAGCACAGTCTGACATCCATGACTGCATCCACAGCATTGGTGACACCCTGGATTGGTTGACTGATGCAGTGGACAGAAAGTGGGTTGAGACAGTGTCTGTCTTGGACTGCACATCATCTGTGCTGGGACATGTGGTTGGAGTTGAGCATTGAAATCATGGACATAGGTCAGCAACCCCATCTGCTGAGAGTCCATGTGGCCGTCCCATAGTGGCAGTACATCCTCGTGCTACAGAGGGGTGTGTGCTGTCCACACCATGATGTGGCAAGCTATGGGCTTGTGATCCTTGACATTCCTTGGGGGGACAGTCCCAGCAGACAGCAGTCACCATCATGTACTAGCACTGCTTCTGATCTTGGGCATGGAGGTGCCAGTGCAACTCATGGCAGAGCCAGTTCCCATGTTCAGGGCCATACATGGGGAACTGTCACCTCTACCATGTACGGTCCAAAGCTGCTGAACACACACACATGTAGGGCTAGCACTGACCTTGAATGTGTACATGCACACACTCACACACCACTGTCAAACGTAGGTCACCTACAGACACACATGGCACTTTTCCATGGTCCATCTTAGCTGCTTCCCTTCCTGACTCACAAACATGCTGCCAACCTTTTTGGTCAGCATAAGCCTCATGCACCCCCCACACAACATCCTGCACAAGTGATGACACCTGTGCTTCATTCATGTCATCCTCACAATTGAAGCAGTGAAATAAAGCTATGTCTCTGATGCACAGGGTGACTATATTAGTTAACATGTACTTGTGTAGTGCAGTGTTGTTTTGCCATGCTATATGTAGTGATTAACGGCAGATACTGCATGCTGGCATTTGTCACGAGTACGCCACATACTTTTGTGTACCTTATGCTGTATGATGTTGTAGTGGCTGTAGAGTTACACAATGACAGGTGTATCATGGACCTGCTTATGTTTCTGTTTCAGGAGTCTGTTGGGATAACCTATGGATACACAATGGCAATAAAGCAGCACAGGATGGCATGCCAGCATAGTACAAATATGTCTTCAACAAGGTACAATGCTATAAGTGCATGACTCCATAGGTTCATATGTGTATAACAGGCTAACAAGGACAATGGCAGCATTCAGTGTAATTGTGCATTAGTAATCTGTGAACAGGTCTGCTACCCTTCATAATTGTCACCAGGGTTTTGGGAACACACACACATCTACAAGCTGTCTTGATGGAGATGACCCATGTACAAATATCCTGTGTCCAGTACAGACAGTTGCCTGACACTAGTTATGATTGGCATGCTCTGCATTCCATTTTGTAACCTGCACATGCTGTGTTACAGCAGATGTGTGCTTCAAATGCATGGGGGGCCTGTTTCATATAGGGCATATTATCTGTGTTGCATATCTGTCTCTCTAGCATGTACTATGTATACCACAGTGAGGTTGTAGGAGTGTAGAACAAGTGAGACATGTGTTAGTCCTTTCAAGGATATGGGGGAGGTACAAAGTGGGATCCAACACCTCCCTGTATGGAACCATACACATCCCGTCTAAAGCATGTAGGAGACAGACTACACATGTATGGTCGTGACATGAACTCCATAGGACAGGTTATCTACACTGTGTATTGGTGTATCTTGGAACCTGTGTGGCTGCTACAGGTGTGTCATATGCCTGTGTAGTGACATAGCAATGGTGCCATTGCACACAGTGATAGGTGTGATGACTGCCATATTCAGTATAGCAGTGACAGTCTGGGCTGTACATCCCACACCTGTCAGTATAGGTTGTACAACAGTGACTGCATCCCCACATCCTACTGACCAGTGAGAGTCAAAGGCTACATTACTCTCTGTGTTCCTAACTCTATGTGTAATTGCTCAACTGTTTAAGATATGTGAATACTACAATATTTTGCAGGGCTGGATGATTTCCCACAGGATAGTATTGTGTAGTCATTGGCAGTTAGTCTTTGTCAGTGGCACAGAGTACAACTGACTGTGTCTTAGGCCATCCTGGATAACTGTTGGTTCTGTGTGGGATACTGTGACAGCTCCCAATATGCAATCACCTGCTAATGTACTCAGTCAGAGGTCACTGACAGTAGCTGCGACTGCAGAGAGGGAATAGGTAGACAGGGTATGCCAATAATGGAGGATGGTGAACTCCACTGGTCACTGGCATCACAGTGGCATAGATTTCCCAATGCTATCGTCCCAGAGTATCACTGTCAGACACTTGCCTATCAACCAGTGATATAACACTCTGTACATGATGTACATAGTTTCCAGCAAGGCCTGCTGGCCTAATATTGTGATACATCTTGTCAGGCCATGGCTGGTAGAGTAAGACATATGTCCGACATCCATTGCATAGTGTAACAGTTAGTGGGCTTGGCTGGTTACTGTCGGTAGACATGATCTGGCCTTGAGCAAAAGTAAGTGTTTGGTCCAATGTCAGTAGGTGTACGACAGTGTCAGTTCTCGTATTCATGCTAACTCCTATCATGGCATTTCAAGTAACATGACTCAGAGATCTGGGGATACAGCTTGACACTACATGCTAGTTGTCCTCTGTGCAAGTAAGTGTTGCGGTTACTTCCAACATGCTGTAGGAAGAGTCTTGCAAGGTGTCTGTGTAGAGCATAGACTAACATGTTAGGAGCATAGGATCATAGGATCATAGGAGGTTACTAGGCTATTGGCCCTGAGGCCCTTATAAGCCTAGCCAAGAGCATAGCCCATGTTTAGACAAGTCAGCACCCAGAGCCCCTGTCCAACATCGACACAGGTGGAATCCCAGGAGTGTATTTTCTGTTTCCCATGCAGTTATCCAGGTTGCACTTAAAAAGGGGATAATGAGTTACTCTGCTTGACGTAGAAAGGGAATTTATTCCACAGGTGGGGAGTCTCTGGGACACAAATCTGTCCTGCCAACAAGTCCTATTGATATCACAGACAAGGTTGAGGTCACGCATATGAGTTGCTTGAGTAGAGCTTGACTTGTGGATATGCAGCAGTCCCATCAAGGCAGGGTCTGAGATTGCTTTTTATGTCAGACAGAAGTCACCTCTGAGGAGTCTGTATGAAAATGAGTAGAGGGACAGGACGTTTAGCCTATCTGTGTAGGGTAGGTGTTTGAGGGGCCTGGATTCTCCTGGTGAGGAGCCTCTGTAGTCTCCCCAGCTGCTGCATGTGCTTTGCGAGGTACATGCCAAAGAGGGCATTGTACTCAATAATCGGCCTTATAAGGGAAGAATACAGGGATCTTATGACCTCTTTGTCCCTGGATGAGATACCCTTACTTATGAGGTGGGCCATGTAGAAAGCTTTCCGTACAACGGAGACAACATGGTGGTCAAAAGTCAGGTTGTTATCAACTTGGCTGCCCAAATCCCTCACTACTGATTGTGTACTTAGGATGTTGTTATTAATGTGATAATATGTGGGGTTCTCACTCTCCCCAAAGGGGATGATGATGCATTTTTTGTCATTCAGCTTGAGGCCATGTTTCTGGCACCAGTCATTAGTTTGGGTGAGACCCTCTTGGAGGACGTCCACATCACTTGTGGAACTGATGACTACGCCTAGCTTGCAGTCATCTGCAAACTTGGTCAGCCATAGCTCACTGGTTTTGGCCTGCACCTCAGAGAAGTATATCCCAATTAACAGAGGCCCCCAAACTGATCCCTGGGGTACACCGTTTATTATGGGTCTACTGCTTGAGGTGGCTTCCCCCTATTTTGATTAGGTCGGTTCTATCAGTGAGCCAGTTTGCTATCCATCTGGTAACATATGGATTGATGCTTAGTTGAGATATTTTATCTAATATGCCCAAGTGGGGAATATTGTTGAAGGCTTTGGTCAGGTCATAGTAGGCGGCGTTCACCATCGTCCCCTCATCCATGGCTTTGGTGACTGTCTCAAAGAGGTTGACCAGATTTAACAGACATGACCTCCCCTTGACAAAGCCAAACTGTGTGGGGTCGAGTGTTTGGAGGCTGCCAATGTCCCTGTTAATGAGGTCCATGATAATCCATTCCATGGACTTGGAGATCAGGCTAGTTAGGTGGATGGCTCTTTAATTTCCTGGATCAGTGGGCACTCCACCTTTGTGTAAAGGGATGACAGTGGCTGTCCTCCACTTGGCTGGAACAAAGCCGGTACTCAGGCTTTGGTTAAATAGGGTGCCTAATGGAGCTGCAAGTTCATGCTTGAGTTCATGTAGGATGCAGCCTGGGATGTTATCGGGTCCCATGGAGGCTGTATTTTTTGCCTTTGAGAGGGCAGTGATGACCTGTTCCCTAGAGATAAGGGGTGGGGGTCAGGTACTGGGGATGTCCTGATTTACTGATGGGGAGACAGAGGGGAGAAGTTTTTGCTGAATCTGTCAGCCAGTAGATTGGCTATATCTACAACATTTGTGGGGTCTATATTAGATTCATGAAGTTTCAGAACTTTGAATACCATATGTTCGACACCATATGATCAAAGTTCTGAAACTTCGAAAATCTAAAAAAAAAAAAACAAAAAAAAAAAAAACAAAAGTAAGTGCTTTAAGCAGGGGGGGGGCAAGCCCTCCTGCACACCCCCACTATTTAAATATACCAACTCTGAGATCGTGCTACAGTGTAGGAAAGGGAAATATTCCCTTTCCGTGCCATTCTCCGTTAAAGTGCGATCTTGGAGTTGGTATATTTAAGTAGCGGGGGGTGGGGGGTGCAGGGGGGCTTGCCCCCCTGCTAAAACACTTTTAGTTTACTTTCCTTTGTTTTTTTTTTTTTTTAGATTTTTAAAGTTTCAGAATTTCGATCATTATGGTGACGACCATATGGTATTCAAAGTTCTGAAACTTCGTTAATCTAATATAGACCCCATTTGTGTATGTGGTGTCCTTGACCACCAGTTCTTAACAGATCTGGGTGCTTCTTTTGAGATTGCGGACATATGTGAAGAAGGCCTTATGATTGTTTCTAGTAGATGTGGCCAATTTGGATTTATTTTATTTATTTATTTTATTTTACATTTGTTGACCGGGCTAGTCTAACTGGATACATGTCCATTTTCAGTAGCGGCCTGGGGTGATAAGCTCCAAAATTATGTTAATATAACAGTAGTACAAAAAATGAAAAGACACGAAAAGAAACATCAAAATAATACATTAAATACATTATTGTTGTAGGCTAACATTGTAAAATCAGCATGAAAAGAACCATGTGTACACGGTTTAGCAATGCAGTAGTTCTAGAAGCAAATACCAATGGTTAAGGGGTTGACATTTGACATGTAGAAGAGTAGGAAAAGAAAGATTAAAATTAATTATTAAATCTGTTCAGAATTATACACTCAAGTAAAACAATTGGTATACATTCAAAGCTGAAATACAGGTGCCTGGAGCAGGGGTAGTTTTCCAATTGCATGTACTACAGGGTAGTTTGCAGACAATAGAAGACTTGAAAAAAAGAGAGTAAAAGGAGGCTTAGTAATCCTATTAGGTGGTTGAAGGAGGGTGAAAAACAGTGATGCTGTACAAGTAGTGTTAATCTGGGTTAATGCATGGCCATAGCCATTGTGTTGTATGGAGTAATTTTATTTGATTTCTGAGGAGTGGTAATGATGAAAGTAATTGTAGGTTGCTGAGAAGCCTGTTCCAAATTTTCCCTACAGAATTAGAGAAAAGTGAGTCTCCTGCTTTATTACAGGATTTTTGGATGGCTACTAGCAATTTATTTGCTGAGCGAAGGGTAGTAAGATTTCTATAGGGGGAGATTAGGCTACTGAGAATAGGAGTATTGTTGGGCTGATAAAGTATCTTATGGGTGATAGTAAGTTGAAGTTGTAGCTGGTTTTGCAGTTCTAGCCATCCTAGCTGTTTGAGATTTAGACAATGGTGGGTTCTAAATGGGGAGCCGGTGGCAAATCTGGCAATGTTGTTATAGGAGGTTGCCAGTTTATTAAGGTTACTTTTGGAAAGATTAGTATAAATGGGTGAGGCATAGAGGAGGGTAGAGTTTAGGTGGGTATGGGCAATGGTGGTTCTTGCTTCAGGGGTAAGGAAAGATTTTATTCTGTAGAGAGCCAGGTTTTCTGGTAACAGTTTTGATAGTCATGTTAATATGTGAGTCAAAGTTAAGACGTTGATCAATTGTTATGCCTAATAGTTTAGTGTTTGGGTCCGGTGCAATGACAGTACCATTATTGGACTTTGACAGTGAGATCAAAAGGAGAGGACTTTAGTGTTGTAGTAAAAAGCAATAATTTAGTTTTTTTTTGGCATTTAGTAGGAGGCAACATTGTAGGAACCATTTTTCAACTGAGTTAAATACAGTTTGAGTAATGGTTTGAAGCTCAGCTGGTGAGGATGCAGTATATACTAGTGTAGAATCATCTGCATATTGAATGCAGGTGGCTTGAGGAATATTTAAATGTGGATCATTAATGAATATTGAGAAAAGGAGAGGTCCCAGGACAGAGCCTTGTGGGACCCCTAGAGTAATAGGAAGATGAGTGGAAAGGTTATTGTCCCAGAGGACAGCTTGCTGTCTATTTTCTAAATAGGACTTGAACCACTGTAGTGCCTGTGAGCTGAATGAGAGTGATTTTAGTATGTCTAGAAGTATCTGATGGTTCACCATATCAAAGGCTTTACAAAGGTCAATAAAGAGTGCAGCAGAGAGCTTATTATTGTTACGATGTTTGTTAATGCAATCAGAGAAGGATAAGAGAGCAGTAGTAGTACTATGGAAAGGCCTAAAGCCATGCTGACAGTCTGATAGTAGGTTATTTTGAAGAAGGTGATCAAGTAGTTGTTGGTGGATGCATTTTTCCATTACTTTGGCTAGAGGCGAGAGTAGGGCTATGGGGCGAAAGTTAGAAAGTTCTGTAGAGTTACCACCCTTGTGAAGTGGGATTATGTGAGAGATTTTCCAGAGAGATGGGATGGAGCCTTTGGTAATGGTTCTATTGATAAGTATGGAAATAGAGTAGGACAGTACTTTTGCTGCAATTTGCAGATATTCTGCTGGTAGGAGATCGTCTGAGGGGGTGTATGGTTTATGTCTGGTAAGCAGGGTAAAGATGAGGGATGTAGGAACTGGCTTTAAGTGAAAGGTAGGGGGTGTGCTAGTCAGAGGGGATGGGAGGGTTGAACTAACAGGAGGCAAGGAGTTAGCAAGAGATTGTACAGTTTCTGTAAAGAAGGTACTGAGGGCATCAGCAATCTCATTGGGAGAGTTTAAGGAGCGACCAGCAGGGGTTGGAGTCTTAGTGTGGCCTGGGTGTAAAAGTCTATTTATAGCTGACCAGAAAGTTTGTGTTTTTTGTTGATGCTTGTGCTGGAGTTTAAAGTAGTAGTTCTTTTTATCAAGGAGTATTAATTTTTTAGTGGCATTTCTCAAATGTTTATAGTCCTGGTGATCAGTTGGGTTTTTAGTGTGTCTCCATTTAGACCAGATCTTATTTCCTACTAGGATTTTTTGTCTAGTCTCTTTAGTGAGCCATGGACCAGCTTTACTTCTAGTTCTTATAGATCGAGTAGGGGCATGATATTCCAGGATTTGTAGGAATTTGGAGTTAAAATAGAATACTGCTTCCTCAAGGGGGAGTTGTTTTAAGGGGAGACCAGTCACAGGCTTGCAGCTCAGCTTGGAAGCTAATTGGATAAAAAACTTTTTTGTTCCATGTAGTTTTAAATATAGTTTGGTTGGGAATGGCTTTATTGGAAAGGGTCACCCAGACTCTGCTACACTTTGCTATGAGGGAAAGGTTGGTTTGCTTTTTATTTGTTGTATTTTGTATTAGTTTATTGCATTTTTATATTTTGAGTGCTGTAATTTATTTTCTTTAGCCTGTGTTTTGCTTGTGTTCTGCTTTTAATTGCATATTAAAACTTCAAATGACACCACAGCTCTGTCTCTTGTGAGTCAGGCAGAAATTAGAACTGATCAATTAAGGACTCATTCATAAGATAGAAGAGGTCACTTAAGGTTAATCATTTGTGAAGTGAGGGGGTGGAGCTAGGAACTAAACCTTCTAGTTAAGGGGTAAAATAAAACATTTCAGAGCTTTATTGGAAAGGCTCACCCAGACTCTGCCACACTTTGCTGTGAGGGAAAGGTTGGTTTGCTTTTTATTTGTTGTATTTTGTATTAGTTTATTGCCTTTTTATATTTTGAGTACTGTGATTTGTTTTCTTTACCTTGTGTTTTGCTTGTGTTCTGCTTTTAACTGCATATTAAAACTTCAAAAGACACCACAACTCTGTCTCTAGTGAGTTAGGCAGAAATGTTTCCCCACCCCCCACCCTGTCACTGTTGTGTTCTTAAATACCACTGTATTTCTAGTTGCCTGCCTCATATGTTAATTTGACCATATAACTCATTTCCTCTCTGCTTTTACTGGCTTGTGTGAGTAAGCACAAAATTATCATTTTGTGAAATCTCTTCCCTTCAACTATTTAAATTTATTGGCCATTCTACTGTATTCCATAGTGCCGGAATGCAAAAGTGATCACCCACTTTCAATCTATCTTGCTGTTTTAAAAATAGTGACTCTCCACTAAAACATAACTTTTTAGAAAGGTAAAACTTACTTTCACATCTAACTTCTCTAGTAGTGCACACTGCAGTGTTTAGGGTAAACCATTTTTTCATCTTATCTTTAAGCATCCCTGTGACTAGCACTTGCTCTAATACCTGCTGGAAAGCACTAGGAAGCCTTAAACTGATACAAGCACTCAACTGTCTTTATTAATAAGGAGAAATTAATCATAGGCACTAAACAGCCTATAATTGCAAAGTACCTTGCTAAGGTAAGGGAAAACAGCTCCTGTACTTTTCAAAAAAAAGCACCAAATCAGGCATGTCCAAGGGTCAGCTTCCATTGATTTCTCCTGTCCACCTGGTGAATCTGGGCATACTGGGGCAATGCAATTGCCTCATGTACACAGACCACCATCTCTTCCTACCACCCAACACTACAACCTATGAGAGATGCACTTACATAGCCAAACTGGAAGCAAAGCTCTCTCTACCTGTGATTGTGCTAGACAGTCAAGAGGAGAAGGTTAACACCCGCACTACACCTCAGGCAACACATAGCCCTTGTAAACTCACACCACCAACACCCACACATAGCAACACTAAATCCACATATGCAAAGGCCCTTAACTGTAACCTGCCCAAGCAACAAGGACCTCCGAAGCTGAAACGCAAACAAACACCAATCACAACCAAAGTGTCACATAGCTCACAACACCAGTGTGCCACCCAGCAACAGCCGCTAAGGCAAGACAATGTACCTAACACTTTAGTCATAGGTGACTCTATAGTCAGACACACTGATGTCCCACTCACCAGGCTGAACAAGGAGAAAATTACAGTGAGCTGCCTGTCGGGTGCCAGGATCCACCACATAACTCATGCACTCAAGTCACTCCACAACAAGTACAAATAGGACTCTGTCATTGTCCATGTTGGAGTGAATGACTTGAGACGTACCTCTCTGGACTACATGAAAAGAGACATGGAAGAGCTCTCAGATCATGTGGCCCAGGCAGGTATGACCCTAGCCCTGAGTAGCATCCTGCCATTGCCCAGAATTATACCAAAATATAAGGACAAAATGATTGACTTCAACAATTGGCTAAGCTTCTGGTGTCATTCAAAGGGGATCCAGTATCTGTCTGCCTGGGATGACAGGATTGACAGACCACAATGCTTTGCCAGAGATGTTCTGCACCTGTTGCCCCCCAGGATTCAGGTTAATGGCTAAGGCTCCTGCCACCCCTATAATGCCTTTTTTAGGCAAAGTTCAAAGGGATAAAACCACCACCATAACAGGTGCAAGCATGCAAAATCTGAAGGTAATGCTACTCAATGCTAGAAGTCTAAACCCCAAAATGCACTCTCTCAAGGCACTCATAAAAATGGAGAACATCGATATCTGTGCAGTAACTGAGACCTGGTTCAAGGTTCCAGAGAATACCCTTGCAATACCAGGCTACAACTCTTACCACACTTTTCAGCCACCAAACCAGGATCAAAACACTAAAGGTGGAGGAGTGTCCATATTCACCAAGGATATTCACACCACTAAGTTAGTTGCCCAACACAATGCATCTGAAATTCGTCAGTTGCAACTAACACTAGGTAAGACTGCAATCCAAATTGTAGCTTGCTACATATCCCCCACCATGCCCCAAGATTCTCACTACACCTTTCTAAACATACTGGAAAATATTAATATACAGCCAAACACCCTAATACTGGGTGATTTCAACTACCCTGCCATTAATTTGGAAAACTACTCGTGTACCAACACCTTTGCCCAATGGTTCTTGGAATTCATAAATTCCAATGTCCTGGATCAACTAATCCATAGTCCCACCAGGGGCTCCAATATCCTAGAACTGGTCATTACCAACATGAGAAATTGATGCTCCACACCTATGGTCACCCCCTTGTTGGTCAGGTCAGACCATAAGCTAATCACCCTTAACATCCACCCCCCCCCAGTAAGGAAACCTCCATAAAAAACTTCCCCAAAGCCAACTTCATGCTACTCAAGTCAGAAGTTACAAACTTCATGACACCCATCTAGATGGGAACTGAAAGTTCCACTGCTGAGTTCTACACTAAGGCACTGTACGAGCACATCCACTCATGCATGAATTGTGCCATCCCAAATAGAACCAAGATGCTCTCCTCCAATAAAAAGGAAGCCAATCTGGCGGTCCCCTGCCATAAAAAACTTTACAACAAAAGGAAGAAATTGTTGCAGAAAAGAGGAAAATCCCAGGATGCAAAAAACTCCCTTACCAGCTTCAGTAAGAAGCTGAGATCCCTCATAAAATCCTCCAAAGCTAGTTACAAAAATAAAATTGCCAAAGATTCCAAAGACAAACACAAGGCATTCTATAACTATGTCAAGAATCTAAATGGCAATGCTCAGATCTGCTCTAAGCTACAATAGAATGGCATTAAATATACTGATCCCAAAGATATTGCCAATATCCTGGTAGATCGATTCAGTGCCAACTTCACCCCCTTCTCAGCCCCTAAATGGCCTATCTCAATACTGGAAGATTGCCAAATTCTGGTAATAATGGCCACACATGTAAAAAACACACTCTCCAAAGCTAAGAATACAGCATCCGTGGGACCAGATGACATACCGGGCTGTGTACTACATGAACTACAAAATGAACTGGCACCTCACCTAAGTGTCATGTTTAATTATACCCTCACCTCAGGCTTTGTGCCCACTGAGTGGCGCACAGCTACAGTTATCCCACTCCACAAGGGGGGATCCACCTTGGATCCCGGGAACTACCGCCTCATCAGTCTGACGAGCCTGATCTTCAAGGCTACAACCTTAAAACACTGGACCCCACCCAGTTTGGGTTTGTGAAGGGCTGATCTTGTCTCCTGAACCTGATTGACTTCTTCGAATCAGCCTCCAGAGACATGGATGAGAGTAAGGCAGTCCAAATAGCCTATCTGGACCTCGCCAAGTGCTTTGACACCATCCCCCCTCTGGAATCATAGATAAACTTACTAAGCTGGGCATTAATTCCTACGTCACTCGATGGGTTGCCAACTGGCTTACTGACAGAACCCACACTGTAAAAGTAGCTGACTCCAAATCCAGCTCCAGACAAGTGACAAGTGGAGTATCTCAGGGTTCAGTCCTGGGACCTCTCTTGTTTGGCATGTACTTCTCTGAAGTACAGGCCAACACTAAGGAACTCTGGCTAACAAAGTTCACAGATGACTGCAAACTGGGAGCCATTATTGAATCCCCAAATGATGTGGATACTCTACAAAAGGGCCTTACAGAAACAGATGTTTGGTGCCAGAGCCATGGGCTCAAGCTCAATGCCAAGAAATGTATAGTTATCCCCTTTGGGAAAAAAACATGTACCTGTGAATTACTACATAGGTGGCAGTACACCAAACACTGAAATTGTGATGAGACTTAGGGACACAGGTGGACAGTGGTCTCACTTTCAATAATCACATCCCCACAACAGTCAGGAAATCCTTCTATGTGGCACACGTCATCACTGAGGGCTTTTCATCCAGAAAAAAGAAGGTCATTGTCCCACTGTACTCATCCCTCATTAGACCCATTATAGAATACAACGCGCCATTTGGTATGTACCTCTCAAGACATCTGCAACAACTGGAAAGGCCACAGAAATACCTTACTAAAAGAATCACAGGCCTAAAGCAGATGCCCTATGCTGACCGTCTTAAAAAACTCCAGCTATACTCTGTTGCATATCATCTACTCTGAGGTGATCTCTGCTTAACATACAAGGCCATGTCAAACCCAGAGCTGTTGGACATGCTACACTTAAAGAAATCCCAATCCCTCAGAGCCACACACTCCAGGCATCTAAACTTTGTCATCACAATAAGAAAAAACATGCTGGATGGGTAGGTTCCTGACCCAGAGACTCCCCAGACTCTGGAATAGACTGCCCATACATGTCAAGCAGAGCACCTCTTTGACCCTCTTCAAAAGTAACCTTGATGATTGGATGGGAGAAAGGAAATTCAACCCGGGGATCACACCAGTCGCCCTGCTAGACTGGGGTCCAGGGAAGTAAATAGTGTGGGAAGAAATAGCCAGGGAATTGTTATGGCTAGGCTTGTATAGGCCCTAGGGCCAATAGCCTAGTACCAACCTATGAACCTATGAACCTATAATGAAGGTTTTTTTGCCTGATTATATAAGTTTGCTTTAGAGGATTTCACTAGTGCTCTCATTTCCTTGTTCAGGCTAAGGAGAGATTGCTTCCAATTGGGCACCTGTTCCTTATTTATCCTGGATAGCAATGTTTTCCTTTTGTTATATAGTTTATTTATTGCAGATGTCCACCAGATAGGTTTACTCTTCCTTGTGGAGGATGATTTTTTTCTGTCAGGTATTCCTGATTCTATGCATCTATATAAATGCTCGTGTAGTACTTTGGTGTAGATTTAGACATCGGTGCCAGTTCTTACAGTGGGGATGGGTGCTGTGAAGCTGTTTATACCATCCTTCAGGAGGATGTGATCAGCTTTGGAGATTTTTTTTGTTTGACCCTAGCTAGAAGGGGTCAGGGGAGATGGCAACTTCAAAAGTTACCGCTTTATGGTCAGATCTTACCAGGGAGGATGATACCATAGAGATGCTGCAGTGGTTACTCATGTTGGTTAATACCAAGTCCAAGATATTATCACCTCTTGTGGGAATATCGACTAGCTGCTCCAAGACATTTGCATTGATAAAATTGAGGAATCTCTGGGCATTTGTGTTCTGGCATGGGTAGTCTTTCCAATCTATGGTTGGGTAATTAAAGTCACGCAGGATCAGGGTAAAGGGTTGAATCCTGATAGATTCAAAGAGGTCCAGATAGGTGGAGTGGGCATCTTGAGTCACATTTGGGGGCCTGTAGCTAGCTATAATTTGAATAGGGGTCTTATCAATGGTTAACTGCACCTGGAGTGTCTCCTGTGAGTCATACTGTTTGACCAGCCTGGAAGTGTGTGTGTCTTAAATATATGTTAAAACTCCTCATCCTTTGGCTTTGCTGCCCACATTCTGGGGTCTGAATGTATGATAGGATGAGTAAGCAGGTAAGGCTGGGGTGCTGTCCGCAGCTTTGAACCAGGTTTCTGTGACTGCACAAATGTCAGAATCTTCCAGGATTATGAATGCTTGCAATGAGTGCAGTTTCATGTTTAGACTCCTAGCATTTAGCAGCATGACCATTAATTTTCATTTTGTTGAGATTTTTATGTTGGTAGTATCGACCTCATGACTTTTCCTAAAAAAGGCACTATGGTGGAGGCAACAGCCTTTGCCAGAAGCCTGAAGTCCAAGTGAGACAGATGCAGGCCATCTCTTGC
The DNA here is from genome assembly GCF_019279795.1 of Protopterus annectens. Classification (NCBI taxonomy): domain Eukaryota; kingdom Metazoa; phylum Chordata; order Ceratodontiformes; family Protopteridae; genus Protopterus; species Protopterus annectens. The sequence goes on along the minus strand of NC_056726.1, from coordinate 58,588,827 downwards.
AAAGCATCGTGGTCTGTCGATCATTTCTTCCCAGGCTGTCAGGCACTGGATTCCCCAGGAATGACACCAGAAACTAAGCCAATTGTTAAAGTTAATCATTTTCTATTTGTATTGAGGTATCATTCTGGGTGATGGTAGGATGCTGCTTAAGGCTAGAGACATACCTGCCTGGGATACATATTCAGTGAGCTCAATCATGCCTCTCTTCGGGTTCACTACAGAATGTAGAAGTTTGAAAACTTCGAATTTCATATGGTCAAGACCATATGATCGAAGTTTCAAAACTTTGAATGTTCTGAATGGAGATTTCCATACAACACAGTGTAGGACATTTTCCCTTTTGCTCAATGTAGCGAGAGCACAGTTAGTATATTTAAATAGTGTGGGTGTGGGGATACAGAGGGGCTTTCCCTCCTGCAAAAATGTAGAGAAACATGGTTTTGTGTTCTTTTTGTATTCATTTCAGAATTTTAAAGTTTTGAAACTTCAATCATATGGTCTCGACCATACGAAATTCGAAGTTTTAAGACTTTGGCATTCTGAAGTGAATCCCTCTCTTCATATAGCCCAGGAAGGTATGTCTCAAGTTGTTAACGCCAACATGGACTATGACAGAGTCATAACAGTACCCGTTGTTGAGAGACTTGAGTACGTGTGTGATATAGCGGATTTTGGCACCTGACAAACAACTAACCGTGACTTTCTCCTTATCCAGCCTGATAAGAGGCACATCTGTGTGTCTCACAATGGAGTCTCCTGTGACTAATATTTTGGGTTTATGGTTAAGCCTTAGTGGTTGCGAGACACTGGTGTGTGGACTATGCATGGTATGTGATGTGGAGGGTTGTGGAGTTCTCATGTGTTTCTGCATCTGAGGTCTCCTTTGTTTGGGTTTGTTTTTGTTGAGAACCTTCGCATATGTGGGTGTGTGTTTTGTAGCTGTGGGTGGTGTTTGAGATGTAGTGATTGTGTTGACAACCTTCTCAGTGCCAGATATACTGGCTTGTGAGGGAGAGAGCTTAGACTCTAACTTCTTTATGTAATTGTATCTCTCACAAATTGTGTTCCTAGGTTTTTGTAGTAGTAGATGGTTGTCGGTGTACATGAGGCAATTGCTACACTGTCTCAGGATGCCAATATCAACCAGGCTGGCAGGAGAAACCGATGGAAGTTGTCCATCCATATTTGTCAGAATCTGAGAGATAGAGGCCAGGGAGAGCTAAGGGGTAGGCCTAAAGCCCAAGTGCTTAAACCAAAACTAAGAGGTTTAGAATAACACTTAAAATTTAAACAGGCTAAAAGCAAACAGTAATAAATGTAGCAGAGAAGATGCAATTGAACACTTTAGAGAGCAAGTAACAAAAAAAAACAAGATTAAGTGATACAGTAGGAGGAGGAAACACAAATACTGTAAAAACAGCTGAATTATTTTTTTTTTTGGTAAAGTGGAAAGGGAGAAAGGAGATAATTCAAGGTTAAGAAATTAAGGGGTTGGCCTTCCCAAATGTTCTCTCTGTATTAGGTAGAATGAGCTAATGACACTGGACTGGGAGGAGTGTCTCAGATCAAATTTACACTAGGGGTGGGCAACTGCAAAGCTACCAAGTATAAGAACAAGACACCAATAGGGAGGGAGGGACTTTAGCTTAGGGAAGTATAATATGTACACACTGTGTTGCTTAGTCATGCTGTGGCTCACTTGCCCAAAGGATGGTCCAGGTCCTTACCTAAAATGCCCCGCAGAAATGCTGTGACATCCCCACATGGGGAATCAACAAAGTGCATCATGTGTTTACCAATATGGGTGACTAGTACAGTCCCCCCAGTGTGAGGTCCTCCCTGGTGTGATCTGGCCACAGATCAGTCTCCTTAGAACTACTGGCATGTATACCCCTCTGCAGACAATGCAGACATATATGTCAAGACAGCCATTTATTATCTCCTGTGGTATGGTTGACAAAGTGTGACTGCACCTCCCCCTTCAGATGGGGCAGGCAAGTATGCAGAGCTCTATACCTATGCATTATGTCAGCAACACTACATCTGCATGAACTCGGCTGTACATGACAGGAGGGACACAAGCTCCTCATGGCTCAGCAAACCTGACTGGTGGACAACTGCCATTAGCAGGCTGTACAATAACAGGTGGACAGTGCAGTATGACAGTTGTGGTGAGGGTGTCTCGCCTAACATGGAGGCACTACTTCTTCAGCTAACAGAAGCACATAGTGTTGTTATGATGTTGTGTAAACATGGTGACAAAAGTAGCCAGCCAGAAAAAGCAGAACCACAATGCACAGTGTAGTTTCATGTGTGACCTCAAAGGACAGGCCCAGATTGTCAGTGACCTCATACGTCATGATGCCACATATGACGGGTCTGTACTCATACCTAACCTGTACACCCACATTGTCTGCGTCAGCTACAATCCCTTGTCCCCACCACATATGACACATGACATTCCTACAACCTGTCCCATAACTTCCACATTTACAGAGCAGTTCATAACTTGCCTCTCATTGGAAGATACACAGCATCTATTGCACATGCTAACATTCCAGGCTGCATCCCACATGTGATCTGACAAGGATGACTATCAGCACTGGGAAATCCTTGCAATCATACCAACACTACAGGCTGTACACCCACTGAGTGGACAACAGCAACTGTTATACCCTTGCACAGAGGTGGTGCATCCACTGATCAGCATAACTATGCACCTTTTTGTCCGAGTATCGATATCTGTATGCCCATAGGGGCGATCATCGTGGAGCTGATCAGCACACATATATGTGACTGTACACAGTTTGGATGTATGACAGGGAGAGCATGACCATTACACATGGTAGACATTTCTGAGGCAGTCACCATGGACCTGGGTGAATGTACATCAGGGCATACAGCCCCTTAGACTGAGCCAAGACGTCTGACTATATCCCCCACTCAGGCAACATTTACAAAGCACACACTTAGGCATCCACAATACTGTTATTGTAGGGGTCACTAAGTATTCCACTGATGGCACACATACGCAACATAGGGACATCCACCTCCAATAGCTGATCTGTAAGCAGCAGTGCTCAACAGGATGCAGCCCTGGGTCCTCTACTGCTTGGAATCTATTCAACCATAATACATGCAGCTACTGACTTAGTGTGGCTGACACTGCTGGATAATGCCGGCAAATTGTGAGCATGAGTCTCTCTGGTATGTCACTGTCCTGCAAGAGGGTATTGTGAACACATGCCTGTTGACATACTAATGGCCATAAACTCCATGCAAATATATATGCAGTATCATTTCCATCAGTAACACCTATGTACCTGGTAAGTAGCACATCAGTTGCAACATGTGATGTACATACTCAGGGGTGAATGAACTAGGCACACAGACCTGGCCACACAGGTTTACACTTAATGTGCCTCAGATCACCATGTCTCTACAGTGGTATGGCAGGAATCATATGGCATAGCTGTAAGTGACATATTCATAACCTCCAAGTGCTCTGCCCTCAGCATGCCAATATCCGAGTGCAATGGCCATTTGGTGATATACCTTTCCAAGCAGTACAGGCAATTGCACACAACAGTATGATCCCTCACAAGGACACTTCACATCTTTGGTATGGGTTGAATGGGGATCATCTACAATGAGTGCCACTGTCACCTGTGGCATATAGAGTACTCAGAGGTGATCTGTGCCTTGCATATGGGGCAATATGGTACCCTGCTTAATTGCATATGCTGCCTATCTGTAGGAGGCATAGTAGATGGATAACTCACTGTAAGGATATTAACCTTGGATGTGATGATAGTCCTACATATCTGTAGGAGAGATTTGTCTAGCAGACTTAAACACACCCTTGAAATAGAACCCTGTGTAATGGCACACAGAGCACCTCAGTGCACCTCAGCATATGCTATCTGAATGACTGGCTGGGTGACCATCATCTCAATACAGGGCATCTGCCTGTGTCCCTCTTGGACTGGGGCAATATGTGCTGATCCTGTAACTATGGGTATAAAGATGTCTCTGATTGTGAGGACTGTATGGCCATTATGCTAGTGAAGCTCAAATGTCCTATGGTTCCATAACATGATGTAAAATGCTCTAACAGACTCACACGCAAACATGGCTGCATTGAGGCTAGCACCACTTCCAATTACTGCATATAGGACATGCCAAGGCACACACATAGTGCAAGTTGGCTGTATGTAGATGAGAACACTTACCTATGAAATGGTACACACTACAGATCACAGTACATGATGCCATCAACACACCTCATGTGTGCCTATACTATCAGTTCAGAACACATTATGCTTGATGACATTAGCAGGCCTTGTTGTGGTCAGTCCTTTGGGGAGGCCACATCACACGCTACAAATAAAATACTGCAAATACCTACCTATTTCTAAGTTACCAACGCAATCATATTTATGCCATCTGGACATATACATGCACCAAGTAGCCTGGATTGAGATTAAAATCCCTACCTATCTAGATCACAGTATATATCACACATGCCATGGCTTAAATTTGATACTACACTGTCAGCTGGTAGTCTTAAGGTGGATGACATCATCAGGCCTTGTAGAAGAGGGCAGTTTGGAAGCCAGCAGCAAGTTACAGGACGAGAAATTGCATAACCATTGCACATGGATAGTCCATGAGGGCATGGTAGTTGTTTTGCAGGGTACACACACACACACACACACACACACACACACACACACACACACACACACACATACACACACACACCAAGTAGCCTGGAGTGAGATTAGAACCCCTACCTATCTAGTCGTATTCACTATCAATCACAGTACGCACACACCACAGGTTGAGTCTGTTGTATACGTGATTGCAGGCACAATACTTGTGCATTACACAAACTAGGCTTGTGTTGAACAGCATCTGTGGCCTGCAGAGTGATATTGCTTCACACTGTTATCTGCATTTAGTATCCTAGCAATGTGATAACTATTATCCTAGCTGTGTGTGTACAGTTTACCAGTATAGCTGCTTACAGTTAGATAGACAAACCTGTGGGCAGGAACAATGTGCCTTGTCCATGCATGCATTGACAACTTTATACCACCTGCTCACCTGCATCTCTCTACATGGTGACATCCAGCAGGCACAAGGATGCTGATGCTTGTGTGACCCCATCATGTCCCCACTTGGTCCTTGGAACGTATCTGTAGCTAGTATCCTAAGGACTGCACATACCTTTGTTTCCACTGGAATGGGTTCCTCTTTATTGGCTCTCGGTCTGAGTTGAGGGTGGCAGAGCTCTTGAAGTATGTCCCTGTCCACCCTGCAGTATGCTACAGTCTCCAACTCATGTAGCCCCTGGAAGGTTACCCTGGGCATGAACTCTCTTTTCCTTCTTTGTTTATACCTATTGTCAGCTGCAGCAGCATTGCCTTCAGCATCTAGCACATACAAATGTAGCATTCATGCAGTAGCCCTTATCATTCTTTCAGTTAAAATTCCTAAATCTGTACTCCAATGGTGCAGAGTATGAGGGAAAAATCAGATTGCAGGATGTATGCATACTTTGTAGTGCTCTGCTGTAGGTGCTGCCTGAGTGATTGGCTACTTGTGATGCATTCCACCTGCCTAGTATATCATTAACATCATTTAATGGCCGTAGTTTAAGTTAAACAGGGGTCAAAACTAATTAATATGCCATTGGCTTTTGGTAAACAAAGCTTAGCACTTATTACACACCCCTCCCAGATTTCCATGCTCAGCACAGCGGCACACCACGCAAACACATGGAAACATGCTCCTCTTAGCTAAACAAAGCTTTGAAGTTAGTGCACACACCCCCTGAAAGGGCATGCTCAGCACGGTGTCCCACCATGCAAACAGGTGCAACTAAGCTGAAATAAGCTTAGAGGTTATTGGACACACCCTCCCCTCCGATGTCAGCTGCCTTCTCTGTAAACACCAACATAGCTTTCTGCCTACACGAAGGGGATATGCGGACACAATTACCTCTTTATGCTATTTAGTAACTCCACCTCATTTGCATAGGGATCCATGCTCACAGCCTGAAAACTACATGCTTCAAAGCCCTACCACGTTAGTAACAACACCAATGCACCATTGCAGATACTGAATGCAGGGTCATATAATACATTTCTGTTGCATAATATTAATTTTGTTTTTTCCAATTTTTAAAATTTTTTTTTTTATAAAGCATGTTTGCGCACTATGTGTGGGAGGGTGGCCAAATGGTTAAGATGCTTGCCTTACAAACACAAGGTGCACAGTTTGAGTCTCACAAGGGATAATTGGCTAGGCTTAAAATGGCTTGCAAGGGCAGTTAGCTTAGTACTAATCTATGAACCTATGAACCTATGAACTATGGCATGCTATGCAAACATGCGCAGATTATTAAAAAAAATTAATTTAGCTTATTTCCTTTAATTTTTTCAGACACATGGAGGATAGTTTCATTCATATCTGTATGTAGTATACCCTTTCTGTCCATCTATCTATATTTTTACAGCCACTTTTGTCTATCTACATTTCTGTACTTGGAATTTTTCCATGTACACTACGGACACTGACATGGGGTCTGCAGAGCTGCCTGTCTTCTTGCTGGCTCCCTCTACCTGCCTCATTTGCATGAGATCCACCTGCCACTGATGTTTTCTTGATTTCTCACTCATGTGTGCTGCTCAGGAGCTCTTACTGAATCTAAAAATGTTCGCTGCCATGTTAGCAGAGTAGAATGATACCTACACAGAAAAAAAAACAAAAACGTGTAGGCTTTATTAAATTCCTCCCATATATACATATATTTACAGTGTCTTGTGCAGAGTGCACTCTGGTGGTTGAGTCTATTGTATGGTGCCTTTCCACTGGTGTCCTAGAAGAGCTAATTAAGTAGGAAGAACAGGTTTCTTCTCTGATATCAGTAAATCTTTTTCAAACATATTTTTTTTCTCTTCCAGCTGCACCAGAGAAGTTTCACTTATGGTTTAATAGCTGCTGGAAAAGTTATCCCTGATTCACTTTCTGTAGTTTGGGGCACAAATACATTATTGACAGGCATCGGGAATGGATTCCTGGAGTTGGACAATTTTTAAGGAGAAGACAAATTGGAAATACTCAACACAGACTATGTGAGGAAAAACTGTATATTTAATTTTATGGCATCACTAATAAAGAAAGCATTGTGGTTGTTATCCAATTATAAAACCAATCTACAGAGGACATGTAAAAGTGATTCAGCAGAATGCATGCAATGGACAGCCCAAATCTAATAGGGACTACACCAAAGAGTCAATATAGACCTTGATACTTCCCAGATTAGTAGTTAGCCAATGATCAACCACGTCTAGGATCAACTTGCACATAAATATTGCATGCGCGATGACATTGCATAGTTAGTGGATAATAAAGCAGTATGTCCATATCTGAGATAAGTTGTGTTTCACCCAAGTGAACAAAGCTACACTAATCCGAGTCAGCACCATGGAGCAGAATGATAAATTCCTAATTATGGCTCAGGTGACCCAAATTGCACCCAAATTTGATTAGTGGCTTAGTTGTGTAAGGTGCTTTCAGGGAAAGATAGGCATACCAGAGGTGTTCTCTGTGGTGGCACATGGTCCATAGAGGAGAATAGCCATCAGATGTAAATCAAGTGAATAGAGGGGATGAAGGGAACCAATGGGTAGATCATAAATGCACTCTCATGGGCGAGACATTAAACTGAGGTCCCATTGAGTTGTTGCTAGCTCAGGTGGATATAAACTCTCCCACAGCACCTATCATAAAGAGTAGGCGATGTTCCCTGATGCCTTAGCCAAACTTTCCCTAGCAGAAGAAATATTATTTTGGGTCTTCACTGAACAGTGGCCTTTACCCTAGTGGGATTCCCCTGGTCAGCAAAAGCTAAAATAAACATAAAATAAGTGAGTGAGGCAAGAGGGTATTGAATGTGTTCTCAGTTAAGCCTATGAATGCATTCCCATGCTATCCTGCCTTGACACCAAGGAGGTGATAAGGTAATTATCCCCTGCATCCACCCTCCAAAAAAAGAAATTGGAAGAAGACAAAACCACTGCTTACACCGCAACCAAGTTTTATTGTAAGCTGTGCTTCACAGATACCTAACAATTTTAGATTTCTCAAAGTTACATTTGTAATAGATTTTTATTAGAGTAAATGAGAACATTTGGATCAGTTTCAGTTGATTAGATTTCAGAATGAGCATACATACTCATCTTTATTATCCAAAATCATATTTGTAGGAATTTTCACCCCCATAATATTTTTATTACATGGCTCTTAAAAATGTTTTTGTCAACCTTACTACATATCATAACACATAAACAACTCATTAGACATTTTATTCAGACATAATGTATGTGTGGATATATGTTGTCCTGTATCACTGATAGGTCCAGAGTCTAAATCCCTTCTTATACAGTCATAATGAGTGTGCTGTTAGTGGATGCTCACATCATTTTCCAGTCTAGAATGGCTTTGTACCACCCATTGAGACTACTTTAAACCTGTCCTGATTGCCAAAGTGGTCTTTTACCACCTATCATGACACAAAATTAGTCCATCTCTGGGTGGGATTTTCCTACCCCTCAGATTTTGTGCCTTTCCATACTGCCTTCCCCCAGATGCAGAGGCAACCATCTCATTATTGCTAATACAGACATGGAAGTAAGAGAGAGAAATCTTCACGATGTTCACTTGTTAATGTTGACCTATATTATCCATGTCAGCTTATGCCATCTTTGCTCCAGATGTCATTAACCCCAACAGGAGCATGGTCGATACCCTCCCAGCTTGGCATGGAATTAGTTCCACTCATCCTGGAAAGGAGGGAGGAAGGGTTGCTGCTTGATCTGTTGGAAACAGGGCAAAGAGAATTAACTAAACTTCTTAAACTGTTAAACATCACCCTTTCCCATCCAGGGAATTGGTTCACAGGCTGGTAAGCCTAGAATGGGGAGGAGGTGTGGGCATGGGACAACTTGCTGTGACCAAGCAAAGACTCATTTGTCCCATGTACCCATTCCCTCCTCCTGAGACATGGAAAAATACAAGACTACATATGATACCGGGACCGACTGTTATTGTAATCTTCTTCACAGATACAAGGCACTTTTAGTTTTGTCAATGTAACATTTTGAATAAATTATTTTTAAAGAAAATAAAGTCATTTGGAGGAGTTTAAGTTGATTAGTTTTCAGAATGAGCATATGAACCTATATGTATTATACAATAACCCTCCATTAATATTCCAAAACGTGCACGCTGATTGGCCAGCGTGTCCGTTGTAAATCCCACAATATACCAATGGAAAAAGGTCTGGTCGCCTGGACTTTTTTCCGTTGGTATAAAGACCACAAAACATTTTTTTTAAACAAATAAAAAAAAAAAAAAAAAAAAAAAAAACGGAGCAATGGAGACTTTCTTTTCTCTGTTGCTTCTGTTTCAAAGCATTGGTGTGCTGGGTATGCGTGCGATGCAAGTTCCATATGCATGCTCAGTACATCAAAACAAGGAAGCAGTGTACTACAACCAGCAGAAGAACAGTAATGCCCCATTATACAAAGACATTATTTAAGAAAAGTAAGTATTTTTTTCCTTAAATAATGTCATTGTATAATAGCAATAATCGACTCCATGGTTGTGGTATATTAAAATTTACCCATAGTGGGCTTTACCACACCAACCGTGGGTAAATCTTCAATATACCACACCACATCATCGGTTATTGCTTTATTATCCAACATCACATTGGTAAGAATATTAAACTCATTGATAGTTTTATTATAGGATACTTAGATAATGATTTGTCATCTTTATTACATGTCATAGTACATGAGGAACTCAGCACCACTTATTCCTACAACATATATATATATATATATATATATATATATATATATATATGTATATGTACAGTATCTTTCTTTGAAGTGTTTTTTTCATCAAGAATTGAAAAACAAGCTACTACAACTGATTGAAAATTACTGGCTTTTTCACCATGAGGTTGTGGTACATGAGGTTGTGGTACTTAAATAGCATTACAAGGTGGACACTAATTGGCCCAGTCTGACATTACTAAGATGGACCCCATTCTCTCTGTATAGACTCAATTCTTAATTTCAAAGTCTATATGGTATAGAGTAATGAATTCTAGATTGCTGACCTACCTAGCAATTATGCTGCAAAAGTCTTATTTCTCTTTAGTTTGTCAGACTTAAGATAATATCTCCATACCAACCTGCCAATGGTTTCTGACCAGATCACTACTGTCTTTGGACGCCTGCTCTGAAGTTTCAGTAAATCTATTGTAATCATCCCTGAAAGATGCTTCTTGTCTACTAGACCAATATCATTATGTCCCAGGTGAATGAATATTATATCTGATTGGCAGTGTAACTCTAATATATGTAATAACACTCGCAATAAATGAACACAAATCATACCCATTTTACCCTTCCAAGTGAGCTTCTGCTAGTCTTGATATATTCCTAGTTCCATCTTGTCTTAAGACTGCTCGAACAGTAAGAAGTATCACAGCAGAAGCATCACCTTCTGAATTCAAAAGGAAACAAACATGCTATTTGTAGATGTATGGATATTGACACCTTAACACCTCTACCCCCTGTTGGAAGCTGCGTATCCAAGTGCCTATCTGATGTATGCCATAAATGCTTTAGACTTCTACTGCCTTGCTCTCCTAGCCCATTTTATGGATGACCCTTCCCTATTTAATTTAGATGATTGACCTGTTCTGAGGGAGTTTACAAAATATATTTTTGGCCCTAGTCATTTGACTGAAAGGGTTAATTTGAGAATGGCCTCAAACTGCCTCATGATGACCAGCCCATATCCCATGAACCTCTTCCATGTGTGAATCTATGTTACTGGTTATAGCCGAGGGGTGGCTACCTATCCAACACTACCTACTAGTCTGTGTGTGTTCCTTGTCTGTTTTAGAGCTTGCATTGTTACCTCACCATCCTATCACCTTTCCTATCTTAAATGCTCCAACATGGAGCAGCAGTAACTGCATTACCCACCTGGTATATGTTTCACAGTCTTGAGAGATGTTACACAGGCCTCAAGTAATCTTAGGGAGCAGCACTTTACCTATGGCTAATGTCCGGTCCCTTTCTTGGACCAGTGCCCTGTCCCAACCTTTTATCACGTGGGTGATTCTCCAGTGCTTAGTGGATTCTTCTCTGCTTTGTGCTTAGAAAACCCAGCTAGGTGCTGTGAGGTGTATCCTCACTACCCCTGCTGATGTCCCATAGTCACACTTGTACACTAGGTACTAAATCAATAATCTTGCCAACCTGGCCCTTGTGTACCATGCCATCCCTGTCCTAAATCCCATAAATTCATTGCAAGTCTTGGAGTATGCTTTTATGGTGCTAGGGGCCCAGGACTGGGCTATTAATGAACCTCCCTTAGTCAGACCTGTGGGAGAATCTGAGCTGGTACTTTGCCAGCTTCTGTAACCAGTGGTCTGAACTTGCAAATCTGAAAACACAAAATAACAATGGCCACATTATTCTGTATACCTGATACATATCAGGCTGAGAAACACATGGTGATTTTCAAATTTAGCATAACTAGATCCCACTTGGCTGTTTTTCGTATGATGGATATGCAATACAGCCTGGTTGTCTGAACTGAATAATTTTAGCTCTTGATGGCTAAGTGTCATTGCTAAATGACCACAACCACTCAAGTGGGCATTAGTTCCATTAAGGTGGTGTCCTTATATATTTCTTCATCCCAATGGTCTGGCCTGGCACTCATTAAACACCTGCCCCAGAAATACACTCCCCATGCCTCATATTCCAGCTGCAGCTGTGTGCAAGACTAATTGCATGACATTTACCCAATTTTATCACCAAAATGAAGTCCTGATAAATGTAGTTGGGAAACTGACTAAGGCATCAAGGTTAAGCCAGACCTGCCTTTTTACCCTGAACATATGGTGCTTTTTCTTGGCCCCTTGCAACCACTGTGTAAATGATCTCATGGACATCCTTCTGGGAGCAGCTATCCTTCAGACAGATTTAAGGAACCCTAGTACTTTCACGACTTCACACAAACCCATTTTTTTTACTTCCTTCTCATTTTAACTAGAAATGTTTGATTTTTCTGAGCTTATCTTGGGTATAGTTTAACTGCCTTCACCCTGGTGTCAACCTTTAGGCTCAAAAATGGTTTGTGGTTCAATGGGATGCAGCTCAAGGCAGCTACAGCTTAATTTTGTTTATTTTTTTGTTGATTGTGTTAATCCCAGATCTACTTCACTTAGTCAAACTGCCTAATCATTGAATACCTCTTTATCGACCCCTTTTTGTTGAAACTACACTACAGCAAGCTGACTTTTCAGCAAACATTATCCTAGGGATACCCAACAGTAGGCCATCATCTGGAATTTGCACATGTCCCCACTGTAGTGCAATCTCTGAGTTGGTATATTTAGTTAGGGGTGTGGGGGCACAGCCCCCCACATGGGGGGTGTGGGGTATAGCACCCCACCTGGATAGGTTTTAAATTTTATGATTTTTTTCATGTCGCTAGGTTGGCCTATCATTGGTTATCCCTGGGAGAAGCTCTGCTGAAAAGTCTGTTAGTTGAAGTGTAGCTTTGATAAAAAGAGGTCAGTGAAGACCTATTCAATGATTAGGTGGTTTAGTTAACTGATATAGACCCATTAATCCCACTAGGCTAATGCCTCTTTTCAGTAGAGACCCAGGGTGATATTTATATAAGGGAAATTTGGCCAGGGAATCAGGGAACTTCCCTTACTCATCACTGTTGTAAGTGGGACCCATTTTGAAGGACCACTTCCTGTATCTGTTCCAGGTGCAGAGACAGCCTGGAGAAATGGGTGGGGGCAGATGGAGAGAGAAGGAGATGATGGAGCAGTGAAAGAAATGAAGGAGAAAACAAATATCGAGACTAGAGAATGTGTGCAGAATTCTGAGGAAATATTTGAAAGAAACCGGTTTCATTGAGATAACTCAGCAACTGATAGGTGTATAATTACAACCCTCCAGTCAAGATGGTTATGAAATGACTAACTTAAAGAAATGGTGGTGCAATGTGAGCCAGAAAATAAAGGAGATGTTTCCTGGGGGATCATTATAGGGAAAATACAAAAGGAGGATGCAGAGACAATCCTGAAGAACAGTGGTGAGATGGAAAAGAAAAATATATGCAGATAAAGTAAAAGAAGACAAACGTGGAGTAGCAGAAAAGAAGGCAGAAAATGAAAGTACATGGTAAGGATTCAAAGGGAAGAAGACAAAGAAATGGACAAGTATGAAATGTGAGACAATTTAATAGCTCCTTTGGGTGTACAAGCACATGAGGTAAGAGCATCTATTCTTATTAACAAAAAGACATTTTGTGACATTATATTTGAGACTGTTTTTTTAAATGAAAAATTTTCTTGGAGAATATGAAAAAAAGAAAGACTGTAACCCATGGAATTTTTATGTGATAAAAGCATTTAGCAGGGGAACAAAATAGAAGATGCATGTAAACTTTTGAGTAAAGGTAGAAAGAGAGACTTTGAAAGGACATTTGATAGCTGTATCTAAAGAAGTAGGAGACATTGTAAAAGTTTATGGCAATGGGGGTTTATGGACTGGTGGCTGGGATTGTAATATTGTGTTAAAAATAGAAAAAGAAAAAAATACATATACCAAGCATGATAAATGTGAAGGGGAATTGGGATGTTGTAAATACAGGGAACAATCTAAACATGTTTTTTTAATGGAAAAGGAGGACATTTGATAAATAACTGTGACCAAAGAAAATGTTATATTTGTGGGAGAATGGGATATGATGCAAAAAAATGTGAATTGCAATGTTATAAATGTAACAAAATTGGACATTTATGGATGGATTATAAAAATGAAAATAAGGACAAGGAAAAAGAAAGAAAAAAAATAAACAAAAAGAAGACATTTTAGAAGTAGTAAAACTAGAAGGAGAAAAATTAGGTGAGAAAAAAACAATAAAGAAGACATAGAACAAGGTTCTGAAATAAGTGATGAGGAATACATAAATTGGGAGGTAGTAAGAGGGATAAAGAATTCTATTGATAAAGGGTAAAAGAAAAAGAAAATTTAAATGGATAAGTACAGATGAAAAAAGAAAGGACATGGATGAAAAAGAGTAAATACAGCTAAAGACTGGGGCTTGGTATAATGATGGTGTTTTACTCACAGACACAAGACACATTGCAGGATTCACAAAGGCTTGCACGGAGTGTAAGAGATGTGTAAGACTCCATGCAAGCCTCGCGATCCAGGAACAGCCCGAAACTCCGTGTAAGAAACCAGCAAAAACGTCTCTTACACGGACTGGGCGTGGATATGCTAAATACCTCACTTGCAGCCAAAAGGCATGCAAATGAGGTAGAGTAGCGATCCATGAAGCAGAAAGCAGCCCGTGTAAGAGCCGTTTTAGCTGCAGAAATGTACTCAGTTGACAACTGAGTACGTTTCTGCAAAAATCACAATGGAGCCATGTCAGCTCCAAATAAAGGGTGCATATGTGTCAGGCAGCATGCCAATGGCCAGATATGTGGCCACTGGCAAGGTACCCCAATGCAAATATGAAAAATAATTCTTTTTTTTTTTCGGCGATCGCCGATGTTTAAACGCAGCGCAGCCCCGCGCAAATGGGTTGCGCTGCATAAAACATAAAAATTATGGTTATAAACCCACAAATGTGGGTTTTATGCAATACATGGATTTACAATACAGGGACCAGCAGGCCAAAAACAACATGGCCACCGTTTAGTGGTTGCTAAGGGAGGAAGCTGAGTCTAAGAGATGTAACTAAGCATTAGTAGGCAATCTGATGTAACTGAGTGTTAGGATACTGAATTCCACTGTCACATAGCAAATGAGCACATTCTGAGTAGTGTAAAAGATACATAAGGGGGAGGAACAGAGTAGGAGATAGGTGACATCATAGGGGGGAATGGTAGAAAGAAATGCAGTTCATTGGAGGTCAGTGTTACATGACAGATGTCAGACACATATCATGGAAAGAGGAGTGCCACAAGATAAGCATGGGAAAGTCAAGAAATTGAAGGTGTACACTGTTGCTTACACCAAAGTTTCTTGTTGGGCGTGCATGCACACGTGTGCACGCCATAAGGCTTGGGTTGGGCAGTGTGCGCATGTGTAAGGCAGACTGAGCACGTGGGAGCCTGTTGGCAGACTTGTAAGACTGTTTGCGCTAGTGTGCACGCGTGTAAGGCAGACTGAGCATGTGGGAGCCTGTTGGCAGACATGTAACACGGTTTGCGCTGGTGTGCGCGCATTTTAACCTAAATAAGATGATTCTAAACCATGTAAGCATGTGTGCGCGCGTGTAAGCCACTGTGAGCGTGTTTCTGCTGGTATGCACGTTGCTCCCCCCCTGAGGAAACAGAAAGGAAAAAGGAAGCAACAGAATTAGTAGGAAGCTAGCAGGGAATACTGCTGGAGCTAGCAGGTGAAAACAATTAGAAGCAGGCAATTACACAGGCAGAATAGTAGCTCAGCCAAGCACTTAAAACTCTGCAAACAGCAGTGCAGGATGTTTCCCTCAAGAGACACTGCAAGACAGGAGTAAGCTATTAGAAGTGAAAACTGAAAAAGCTGAACTCAGAGCAGAAATGCTAGAGGCTGCCATAGCTGTCATAAGGAGACATAGGCGACTTGCTGAGGGTGGTGACAATGCAGATGGTGCCAGACAACCCACAGTGAGGAGACGGAGAAGAGTGTACAGGCCCAGGGTCACCTACCATGGGTTACATGAGCTGGAGATAGTAGAGCGCTATAGAGTGGACAGAGACCTCCTGCAGCAAATTGTCGAGCTGTGCAGGCCACGCCTCACACACAGAACCAACAGAGGGGAACCCATCCCAGTGGAAACCAAGGTATGTGTTGGCCTAAGAATACTAGCAACAGGTACCTTCCAGAGACCAACTGGTGATATGATGGGGATATCACAGGCATCAGCCTCCAGGGTACTGCACCAGTTCCTGGATGCCATGTCAGCACATGTCGGTGATCATGTATATTTCCCCAATGCCCGTGAGGTATTGGCCAGCAATATGCATCTCTTCCAGCAAATAGCGGAATACCCTGAGGTAGTGGGTGCAATAGACTGCATGCACATATGCATCAAAGCACCATCCGGTGAGCGGGGTAGGGCCTACATTAACCACAAGGGCTTCCCCTCCATCAACTGCCAGGTCGTGTGTGATGCCCAGGGCATAATAATGAATGTGTGTGCTGGCTGCCCTGGGAGCTACCATGATTCCCATATCTGGCATTTGACGCAGCTGTACCAGACATTTGCCAATGGGGACATCCCACACAGACACCTAGTGGGGGATGCAGGTTATGCACTGGAGCCGTGGCTGATGACACCCATCAGAAACACACACACATCTGAACAGGAACGCCATAATGAGGCACACGCACAAACACATAATGTAATAGAGCATGTGTTTGGGCTGCTCAAGTCACAGTTCCGGTGTCTGGACACATCTGGTGGAGCCTTGCAGTACTCACCAACTACATGTACCCAAATTGTCATGGTATGTGCTATGCTACATAATATGATCTTGTGAAAACAGCTGCAGCAGGACCAGCATAGGGCCGGGCCAAACAGCCCCCCACCATTGCCAAGGCCATCACAGGCAGAGCATGACTCAGAGGAGGAACAACCTGAGTCTGCCCCAGTAGGCAGAAGGAGGCATGCCCAGTATGCCATGGCCTTGGCAAAGAGGCAACGCATAGCACATACACTGGCTCAGTAGGAACCCTGGGAATGATACCCCTCTCTGACTCACTCATATAATAACATGGATGCCTAAAATGACATAACCTGCTCTCAAACATGTACAGGGAGTGTAATATGTGCATCCAACAGAGACAGCCTTGCAGCACCACCTGAGGCATGAATGCCATGTGTTAAGTAATGTAACACCATGTAGTATATGCACACTTGAGGACCCTGACTAACATCCTACCCTCACCAAGCATGATGCCACAATATGACGATGGGATGATCAATTGCAATAATTGGCTGAAGTATTGCAGTTAGTCAAAGGGGATCCAATGTGTGCCAGCCTGGGATGACATGCTGAGCATGACATGATGCTCCACCTGCTAGGGGTGGAGTGCACCTATAAGTCCAGGCCTCATGGATACTGGCAAAGGCTGTCATTACCCACAGCGTGCCCTGAATAGGTAAGGCTCAAAACACAAACCCACATCCATAGGTACCACAAGGGATAAGAACCTAGATGTAATGCTACCCAATGCCAGAAATCTAAACAGCAAGATGCGTGCAGTGTAAACTCACCCAGTATGGAGAATGTTGATATCTGTCCTGTAACAGAAAACTGGGTCAAGGCTCACAACAGCACCCTAACACTACCAGGTTACACCTCATACTGTGCTGTACAGCCTCAAAACATGGAACAAGCTACAAAAGGATAACCACACTCCCATGTTGGTACCACAACAAGAAGCAGCATGGACTAGCCATGGTCAAGTAACAGTGGCTAAAACTGCTTCCCAGTTTATAGCCTGCTACAGACTACCATCCTAACACCAGGAACTGCATCTGGCCTATGTTGGAATACATGAATATATCAAGCCCCCCAAACCACATTATATTGATTGACTGAAAATACCCAGACATAGACTGGGAGCATTATACTAGCTCCAACACTGTAGGAGAAATGTTCCTAGAATCCATAAACCAAAATGCCCAGGAACAATGTACCACTCCCACAAGAGGGGTAAGCATACTGGATGTGATAATCAGCAACATGGGTACTGGATGGCAAGATGAAAAGTGTATTCCTCACTGGTAAGACCAGACCATAGAGTAATCACACTGGATATACACATCCTGACCACAGTCCCTGGCCAGAAAACCACAGTGAAAAACATGTGTGAAGCATACGTTGCACTCCTCCAAACTGATGTGGAATCCATTAAAGGCCCTGTGCAGGTGCAAAATATGGGCCACACCTCAGAACCTGTTATACAGGTATTCCATGAACACAGCCAGGAAAACTTGGATTATGCAAGCACAAATAACAACAAGACACAATGCCATACATGCAGGCATCTGGCATGCTGGACTCCAGCCATTACCAAACCATGCAAGAGAATGAGGAAGCTACTACGTGATAGAGCAAACATAAAAAGCAAAGTAATCACTGATCAGTAGTATGGCAATAAAATATGTCCACACATACAATCCACTAAGGCCAGCTACAACAAGTTGAATCTGTGAATCCTGAGGCAATGTTACACCTGCCCCAAGTACAGACAACCCTCAACTCCCCCCAAGAAATACAAATATATGTGAGAGATGCAACCATTTATCCAAACCGGAGGCTGAGCTCCCTCAACTCAGTACTGTCAAAACTAGTCAGGAGGAGAAGGTAACCACACACACCACAAACACAGTCCCTCATAGACCTATCACAACTGCAAACCAAACACATAAACACAGAAAAACATTCCTGGAGGCCCTAATTACAAACACAGCACACCAACAGAGGCCTCCAAAGCAGACCCCCAAGCAACCACAACCTCCAAACATAGCACATGCAACACATAGTACACAAAGCTGGTGTGCCAAACAGTCACAGGCCAGAAGGAGAAACAACATGCCTGATACAGTTGTAATAGGTGACTCCATAGTCAGACACACTGCTGTCCCGCTCACCAGACTGAACAAGGGAAAGGGTACAGTAATCTGCCTGTAGGCTGCTACAATACGCCAAATAACACAAGTACGCAGGTCACCAAGAAACAAGTAGAAATATGATGCAGTCATTGTCCATGCTGGCGTGAATGACCTGAGATGTACCTCCCTGGACTATGAAAAGAGACATAGATGAGCTCTCTGAGTATGTACTCCAGGCCGGTATGACACTGACCGTTTGCAGCATCCTACCCTCACCAAGAATGATGCCACAGTACAAACACAGAATGATCAGCTTTAACAAGTGTCACAATTACTGCTGTCATTCCAAGAGGATCTAATGTCTGTCTACTTGGGATGTCATGCTTGACAAGCCATGCTGCTGTTCCAGGGATGGCTTGCACCTGTTACCCCTGGGCGTCTGGATATTGGATAAGTCTTTTGCCACCTCCATAGAGCCTTAAGTAGGCAAGGCTGAAAAGACTAACCCACCACCCTAGAAAACATAAGTGGTAAGAAACATAAGGGTAATGCTGACCAATGCCAGACGTGTAAACTGCAATATGCATGCTCCTGAGGCCCTCCCCAGTATGGAGAACATCGATGTCTGTGCAGTGACAGAAACCTGCTGAAGCCTCCTGACAGCACACCAGCACTACCAGGTTATACCTCATATCATGCGTTATGGCCCCAAAACCTGGACCAAACATAAAAGGAGGGGGAGTATCCATATTCAGCACAGACACCGATACATCCAGGTAACTGACAATGCACAAAGCATTGGAAACCACCCATGTGCACCTAACCGTAGGCAAAACTGCTGTACAGTCTGTAGCATGCTACAGACCACACTCTCACACACATGAACCCCACCCAGCCATCCTGAAGACACTGGACAGTATGAATGTCCCACCAAATACCAAACAAGGTACTCACAAACTACCACATAGGTGGTAAACCATTATGTATGGAAGGAGTAATCAGGGACCTAGGGACACAAGTGGACAGTAACCTGTTATGTGACACTCACATTGCCAATGTGGCTAGGAAGACTGTCTATATTGGACACCGTATCATGAAAGGATTCACATCTACATCAACAGAGGTCATTGTGCCCCTGTACTGTTCTCTTATCAGACCCATAATCTAGTACAATGCCTCATTTGGGATGTACCTTATCTGACACCTGCAGCAGTTAGAAAGACCTCAAAGGTACCTCACCAAGAGGATAAAGGGTCTCAAATATATGCCATATGCTGCCTGGCTGTAGACACCCCAGCTGAATGCAGTCACATACTGCCTACACAGAGGCATTGTATGTCTGTTGTACAAGGCCATGTCCAACACAGGAGTAATGGACATGCTCCACCCCAGAAAACTCAAAGCCATCGGAGCTGTGAGAGTGAGAGATGTCAACCTCAACACATAATGAAATAGGATGTGCTGGAGGGACAGATACATAACCCAGAGGCTCCCCACACCCTGGAACAGAATCCTACTCCATGTTAGGCAGAGCCCCTCACTGACACTCTTCAACAGGAATCTTGCCAAGTGGATGGATGATCGTAGATGTACACTGGGGGTCTTCACTGTGTCATGTCCAGACAGAGGCACAGTAAAGTAAATCATAAATGGCCATAATATTCACATAGCAAGGGGCGGCGAAAGACACACACACTCTGGCTAGGCTTACAAATGCCCTAGGGTGGATAGCCTAGTATGAACCTATGAACTTATGAAGATACAAATTGTACAGGACACTAAGGATAATCCCAAGGCTTACTCAACTGATGGTAGGAACCATGTTGGGAATTCACAGATATGCTCTGAATCACACAAATGTTACAAACAACATACCAAACACACACACACATATTGCCAACATACAACCTAAGGGTGCAGTGCAACCCCCCCCCCCCAGAATGCAAAATATCTATCCCAGCAGACTGCAGGCCCCCTGACATTGCAGATGCTGAGGTAACAGCCAGCATCTACAAAGCAAAACACACAGCAGCAATGGTATGAGATGGTGTCCTGGGCTGAGTCCAACATGGACTCCAAGAAGAATGGAATGCCAAATCACACTACTGCTCAATGTCAGCCTTACCACAGGATATGTACCCAAAGAGCAGTGTACAACAACAGTGGTCCTTCTCAACAAAGGTGTTGCCTGAATGGATACTGCAAACTACCACCCCAGAATCCTGAGAAGTTTGGTCTGCACAGCTATGGAAAGGATCAGCATGTACCGCAGACATAAAGATATTGGGGACCTACTGACACTGGACCCTACCCAGTGTGGCTTTCGTAAGTGCAGATCCTGCCCCTAAACATGTTTGACTCATTTGAAACAGTCATTAAGGTCATTGATGAGGGCAATGTGGTCCACACAGCGTAGCTGGACCTTGCAAAGGCTTCCATACAATACCCTACATGTTCATTATAGATATGCTCACCAGCTTAAATATAAACCCCTATGTCAGTAGAAGGGTTGCAAACCAGACCAAGGACAGAACTGACATTGTCAGACATGCTGCAGCCATGTCAGACTACAAACCAGATATAACTGGCATCCCACAAGGCTTGGTCCTGGGACCTCCCTCATTTGGTATATATGTCCCATAGGTACAGGCCAACATGGAAGGACCGTGTCCGAACATGTATGCAGAGGACTACAAACTGCCCACCATATCTGACCCTCCAGCTGACACAAGCATCCCACAAAAGGGCCACATAGAAACAGACAACTGGTGCCATAGCCATGTCAGCAAGCTAATTGCAGAAAAGTGTATAGTCAACCCCCGTGGATATACAGTAAGTGCCCACCAATTACCACATAGGTGTTAACCCATTACGTACCTAACATGTAATGAGAAACCTGGGGACACAAGGTGATAGATATCCTGCATTGGACAAACATGTGGCTGTAGTGTTCACAGAAACATAGCATATACCCACCTAATCATGAAGGTTGTCAGATCTAGATAAGGGGAGGACATTGTGGCTCTGCAGTCATCCTTCATCAGTGTTACAATTGACTACAATAGCCCCTGTGGGATGTACCTCAGCAGACACCTCCATCAACTGTAAAGTCCCCAACAGTACCTCACTAGGAGTATCAAAGAGCTTGAACAGATGCCATGTGTTGCCTGATTAAACAAACCGCAGCTCCACACACTGCCATACTGCCCACCCAGAGGCAAGCTGTGCCTGATGTATAAAGCCATGTCCAATCTGGAATCAATGAACATGCTGCACCTTGTACAATCTGAATGGCAGTGAGCTATGCACATGAGAGACCTGAACCCCAGCACTGACATACATAGGACAAGCTGTACTGCATGATCCATAACACAGAAGCCACCCCCACTCATGAGTAAACTCCCAGTACAGGTTATCCATAGAGTCACTCATCGATTCTTCTCAAGAGGAATCGTGATGCGTGGATGGGAGATGGTAGGTTTACCCTGGGTATCACTGTTATGTCACAGGTAGACGGAGGCACAGTATACTAACCATGACATATGTCATGGCAAACTCCACTTACAATGTGTGTTGAAGGACAAACGCACTCTCAGACTAGCATTAGAAATGGCCTAGGGCACATCGCTACTGTTTGCCAATGTACACCTATGTTGTGGAATACACTACCAATGTTGGACAAGCCTGGTATAAGTAGTTCATATCTGAACATAATGCAACATGGTCAGATGTGCACAACTGACCCCTAACCAGGCTGTTGTGGTCACTATGGAAATGTAAAGCAGTGATAGGACTAAAGCCCAGGATACTGTCCACCACAGTGAAAGTACTGAACCAGTACACTATACGGTACTACAGTGTTAGGTCAGTATGAAAGGATGTTGACAACTGTATGTAAAGTATCCCATGCAAACCCTGTAGGCACAGTATAATCCCTGTTGTGTTCACACACAAAGCAGTTGGACAGTAACTACACAACATGACACACAACACACAACCATAAACAGGAGATATTGTTGAAGTTCACACTCATCCACAAATGTGGTGGGCTGCAGAGTTCAACATATGGATAGCACACACTGGGCATGCTCGCACACTTTGATAAATGAGACATATGTCAGACAACATGCCATGGGAAGGCTGAACTGGGCATGCTCACACACTTAGACCAAATCTCAGTTTAGCAGTTGGCCACACATATCTGGTATTTGGATGTGTTATTCCAGGAACCAACCACATTATGGCAATCTGCCCAGTGCACACAGTTAAATGACTACAGAGACATACGTGATATAGTGGATCCCTCCCATATGCAAACATCTTCCACAGATGCAGAAGTTGTTCATACAAACAGGGAATGCTATGGCAATAAAGACCTGAAAACAGTCTATCAGCAACAAATAATGTGCATCTGACAATTAAACATATGGGTGTAGAGGTCAACACTAGGCTGTTTGCCCTACGGAATGACAGCTTAGCCAGAGTGTGCTTGGCGTCTGCCTCCCCAGTACAGTAGGCTACTGTGCCACTGTAAAGTAGGTCACATAAGGCACCGTGTGAGGCTAGTGTGCTGTGCCTCTGTCAAGCAGGGACACAGTGGAGATCCCAGGGTTTGAATGTGCTAAGCCACATCCATGTTGTTGGTGTGTGCTGGAAGAGGGTTGCTGAGGACCTCTAACAGTAAGTGGGCATCAATAACAGACTGAGGGGAGCCTTATCTGCATTGTATGGACAATTTCACTGTCAACACTGTGTCGTGAGGATTATGAGGGATTGAAGTGAAGTGCCGGTACTGTTCAGAGATGTCCTCCCTCTGTGGGCTACTGCTCTGCAATGTATTATCTCACTCTGTCTGTTGGACAGCTCATATATGGCTGGTGTACACCTGACAGGTGTCCTGCTGTGGAGCAGTCATGGGTATATTTGGGATAGCATGATCAATGCAAACCTTCCTCATGCTCATAGAATGCAATCGTCAAGGATTATGCAGAGTGGCCTGTATACTCCCCCAGCATGGGTCCTTTGAAGTCTTCCACCCCAGTCTTCACAAGTGTAAAGTCTGCTTGTGATAAATACAGTTTGTTTGCAGTGACAACCTTGCCTGGGGGTGGGGATGGGATATGGATGTCCAGGGAAAGGTGGGTATGGTCAGATATCAACAATGGTGGTCTACCTCTGGTGTGGAACAGTGAGTACCCATGTTGCAGATGGTCAGGTGCAATATGTATTCCCCCTTGTGGCTGTGGTGAGTGGTTCTGCCATAGCACATGGACTCACAAATTGTAGTGGCTGTAGGGTAATGTTGTAGAGGCCTGAGTAGTTCCCACACACAATATGCCTGTACCTGACGTTAACAACTGGAATGGTGTATGTGAACACCTGCATATCCTGGCACTGTTCCCAGGGAAGCAAAGTGTGTGTCCTGGATGTGAGAGGGGTGGTCTGGACTGTTGTGTGTTACAGGTCCTGTGGTCATGAAGCATGGTATAGAACATAACCTGTCAGTGCGATGTGCATATCTGACCCTGAAGTAGGTGGCTGCAAATGCATATATATGCTATCCCCCACCTGACAGGTAGTACTAGATGTACATACCTCTGTAGAAATAATGATGTCAGCACCCTATAAATACTGCAGGTGCAGAACAGATGCCCAGTAATTCGGTTAGTGTGCTCTGCTAATGCATCTCCCTCAAGTGTCATAATATAGCTAAATAGGGGTTTGAATCGTGCAAATGCTCAGTGTGTGTGGGTGAGCGGGGTTGTTGTGTGTGCAAGTCTGTGTGAGGGAAATGTCCCTTTTGGCAACTGGGAAAACACACTACAGGATGCACATTCCCCTTTCTAAACACTGATGATGTCAGCACCCTATAAGTACAGCAGGAGAAAAAAAAACCTCCTAGTAATGTGAATAGCGCGCTCTGCTAATGCATCCGTCTCGAGTGTCATAACATAGTTAGGTAGGGGTTTGCATCCTGTAAATACCCAGTGTGTGTGGAAGTCTGTATGAAAGAAATGTCCCTTTTGGCAACTAGGAGAACACACTACAGGATGCACATTCCCCTTTCTAAACACTGATGATGTCAGCACCCTATAAGTACAGCAGGAGAAGAGAACCCTCCCAGTAATGCGAATAGCGCGCTCTGCTAATGTGTCCATCTCAAGTGTCATAACATAGTTAGGTAGGGTTTTGAATCCTGCAAATGCTCAGTGTGTGTGGAGGGGGGTTAGTGTGTGTACAATTCTGTATGAAAGAAATGTCCCTTTTGGCAACTAGGAGAACACACTACATGATGCACATTACCCTTTCCAAACACTGATGATGTCAGCACCCTATAAGTACAGCCGGAGAAGGGAAACCACCCACTAATTTGAATAGTGCACACTACTAATGTGTCACTCTCAAGTGTTATAACATAGTTAGGTAGGGGTTTGAATTCTGCAAATGGCAAGTGTGTGTTTTTGGATGAGGGGAGTTTGTGTGTGTGCAATTCTGTATGAAAGATATGTGCTTTTTGGCAATTAGGAGAACACACTACATGATGCACATTACCCTTTCCAAACATTGATGATGTCAGCACCCTATAAGTACAGCCGGAGAAGGGAAACCTCCCAGTAATTCGCATAGCACGCCCTGCTAATGCATCTCTCTCAAGTGTCATAACATAACTAGGTAGGGGTTTGAATCCTGCAAATGGCAAGTGGGTGTGTTTAGATGAGGGGAGTGTGTATGCCATGCCATATGAAAGATATGTGCTTTTTGGCATTCAGGAGAACACACTACATGATGCACATTACCCTTTCCAAACACTGATGATGTCAGCACCCTATAAGTACAGCCGGAGAAGAGGAGCCTCCCAGTAATTTGAATAGCGCGCTCCGCTAATGCGTCTCTCTCAAGTGTCATAGCATAGTGGGGGGGGTAGTAGGGTGTGTGTAATTGCAAGTGCAAGAGAACAGTTCCTTTTGGCAACTACTACAATACACCAGATGCTGCATATTCCCCTAGTAGACACAGGTGATGTCACCACACTATAACTACAGCCAAACAGGGCAAATCGCCCAGTAATGCAAATAGTGCACTCCGCTACTGGGTCTCTTACTACTGTCAGAGCACAGTTAGGTATGTTTTGGAAACCCACAACTGCCACGTGTGTTTGTGTCACACAAAATGCCCATGTGTGGGTTGTTGTTCATAACAATGCATGACATTGCTTAAACCAGCAATGGCAATGCACACATGATGTATGTGTGTGCCACATACACATATATACCTGTGACCTTCAATAGTTCCCATGTCTGACACATGCCTCAAGTGAATAAATGGTATTTGCACTGCATAACATTATGACTGTGTCTTACTGTGCAGGGACTGCATGTGGTATGTGTATATACAGTGTGAGTTGTATATGATATCATCCTAACAGCGGGGGATACACATCTGGTCTGGGCCATATAGTCTGCATGTAGTCGATGAACAGGTGCTGCATGTTCCCACCTGTTGTGGGAGTGGTAACATGTTGTCCCACGGCAATTCAGTGACTACATGCTAGGAACCTTTCAGCTAGTGTGTTGTAGCTACAGTAATGCTCACACACAATGTTCGGCTGGATGTAGTCCAGCCATATAAAGACATATGTAGAGACTGTCATATTCCCAGTGTTGTTAGGGAGGACAGGTGGGTTTCCTATGTATGGGAGGGTTGTGTGTGCCAGGCTATGAACCAGAAGGCAGTCCAACACACTGTTAACTGCACATGGATAGGCCCTGATGCTTTGTGCTGTGCCAACAACCTGGAGGTGTGTGTATCTGTGGTGCCTTGAGATACCCCCCCCTGTTCATGTGTGGTACATATGTAGGGGACGACAGGCATGGTATGAGGTATAACCTGGCAGTGATGGGTTGTACCTGTGAGCCGTGAATCAGGAATCTGTTACTGCACAGATATTGCAGTTTACCATGCTGAGGACAGTGTCCAGTGCATGCATCTTGCGGTGTACACTGCTGGTGTTGTGTAGCATTACTGTTAGTGTCCTATCCTGTGTGATACCCGCGAAGGTGGCTATGTAATCTGAGCCCTGCAGCAAAAGGCACTATGTGTGTATTAAGAGGCTTCGCCAATATACAATGGCCCATGGGTGACACGTGCAAGCTGCCCCTCGCAAATCATTGTGGCTTCTCTAGCATGTAAGCACACGCTGACAGCCATTGGATACCCTATGAATGACATTGGAGATTGGGCAAAATGTAGACATAGAACACCCTTCCTACATATTGTGGTAGCATACCTGGTGAGAGTATGATGGCAACCAAGGTCAGGCTCATACCAGCCCGTGCCACATGCTGAGAGAGCCCTTATATGTTCCCTATCATGTAGTCCAGGGAGGTATGTCTCAGGTCATCCATAGTGGCATGGACAATGACTGAGTCATATGTGTCCATGCCTCTGACTGACCTGTATGCATGTGTTATGTGGTGGACCATAGTGCCCCACCGGCATATCACTGTGACCTTCACCATGTACAGCCTGTTGAGCGGGACCCCACTGCACCGGCCAAGAGAGGTACCTGACACATCTGTAGCAGGTGTGTTGTGTAGCTCTACAGGCTGTGAGTGTTTGGCACACAGGATGTGTGTGCCATGTGTGGCATGTGCTCTGTTCCGACTTAACGTATGCCTGTGTGCCAGCTACGGAGGTGTGTGATGCTCAGGCAGGATGCTATTCTGAGGCTCCAAGTATGCCTCAGTGTGTTCATGTGTTTGGATTGCTGTCAGTGCAGGTCTATGTCAGACTGGTATTGTAGTCACTGTAGTATGTCATGCCACCTGACAGGGTATGCCAGTACTGGGTTCAGAGTGCTCAGTCCCCAGATTGGCTATGTGGTTGCATCTCACACATGTGTTGTACGTTCCTGGCCAGGGGAGAGGGTTGACTGCATACATGTGGCAGCTGTGACATTGCCACATGACTCGCATATTCCACAACTGGACCATAGAGGTGATTCACAAGTTACCTTTGCACATGCTACCATAGTAGTGTGATTGCCATGGTGATTACCAACACATAGGGCCAATGGGGAACAACATACTGAAGGTGAGTATGTGTGGGTATACTGCTTCTGATTTCATAGCGCTGGCATTTATGACTGCACACGTGAGCAAATGCCAGGTAAGTCATATGCAATGTGTCACAGGCAACGTACATGCGAACAGGACAGACAGTGACGTTCTGTCATGTGAGACATTGACATACGTATAGTAAGCTATGCAGATGTCACTAGGAATCCACAGAAGCTCTGTAAATCTGCATTGCAGGTGGAATCAGTGTTCCAGGGAACCTCAAGCAAACATGCATGCAAACAAAGTTACAGTAAGCAGGGCTGGAAGTAGTCCATTGTACAACAAAGAAGGGGTACCACTTCCAGTAGGTAACAGTGCAAATATGCAGGCACTATAAACATGTACCCAGGAATGCACAGCTCAGATGT
Source organism: Protopterus annectens (assembly GCF_019279795.1). Lineage (NCBI taxonomy): Eukaryota > Metazoa > Chordata > Ceratodontiformes > Protopteridae > Protopterus > Protopterus annectens. The sequence goes on along the minus strand of NC_056726.1, from coordinate 58,560,599 downwards.
CCATGGTAAAACTTAAATTATTTAAAATTTAATTTAATTTAAATTACATTAGTACTGCACACATATCAACATGCGCAAACATCCACATTGCATAGTCGTTGTGGGCAACATGCCACCATTAGTGTACATGTCCATCATTGCGTATCACTACTTGCATTACCTTCTCCCCTGTGCTACCTATGTATGTGGCTATCTGTTGACATCCTTACCACCAGTATGCAAAAATGTGAAGCTGTTACACTATGGTACTTACTATGGGTGTAGATAACAATTCAGGACAGTCATACAATTACTGCATCAGGCATTCTGTGATATACACACAATCATATCAGCACACTGTGCTGTTACCAACATGATACTATTAATACACTTCTATGTAGTCACCCTGTGCATCAGCAACATGTTAACCTGTTACTGCACTGATGTTGGAGATTGCAGGAGGTGGCACAGTTTCATCATATGCACAGGGTGTGAACTAGGTATGCCTGAGTCTGCCACTGATACCACCAATTGACATGTATGTGTATGTGTGTTGGTGAGGGACAGCAGTACAGGGTGGGGCACTGTTGATGCAGTGTGTGCGTGTATGTGGCAGCCCTAGGTGTTAACATTTCGCATGTGTGTATGCATGCACACAGTTCCATCTCATGGCTGCCATATACTGGAGTTTGTGGACAGCCACAGACTGCACCTGGCAGGTTATACAGATCAGTGTCTGTGGCCATGGACACGGTACCTGTGCCTAGCAAGGGTGCTACGGACCATATCCGGTACTAAGCCAGACTGGGTACTGTCATCAGAAGCGGGTGTTCATTGACTGGACACAGGTCCCTGTTGGGACTGTCCAGAGCCACGTGCACGTGGTCTCCTGGGGTGGTCTGATGACAGCACAGACCCAGCATTGCTGGGGCTGCTGCTGGCACCATGGGGGCGTCCACAGCCCTGTTGTCATCCGCGCTGTCTGCCAGCTGCTGCTGTTGCTGGCATACAGCCACGTCGATGCCGCAACCATCCACCATTGCCCTGGCTCATGGACATGTAGTTGTGGAACTGCTGTAATATGTCCCCACAACGTCTGTCTATGACATCGGTGAAATTACGGATAGCATCCGCAATGTCACGTATACTGTCAGTCATGGATGTGCGACATGCTCTCAGCTCTCTCAGACCCTGTCTGGTGTACCTTTCCATACGTGACTGTGCCTGCATGACAGCCCGAAACATAGCTGAGGTTGACAGACCTCTTTGGGCACGTCTGCCAGAGGCAGTATGCCCACGGATGCTCCCACGAGAACCCATGGGCAACTGTCTGTGTGGTACCATCTCAGGACCCTGCCCATGGCTGCTGTGTGGGGAAGCATGTGCCACAGATACCACATTACCCTGGTCAATGCCCACTGTATCCTGTCCATCACCTAGGGACATTGGTGACATAGGATGTACTGGCAGGATGACTGTGCGCAATGATGGGGTTGACAGCTGTGTACTGTCAATTGGCTGACCAATGACGGACCCTGACACACCTTCCTGTGCCATTGCACAGATATCATCATTATCAGTACCTGTGGCACCAGATTCAGGTTCCCTGCTGCAGGACACCAGAGCAGCACCAGAACCTGTGGGAGGAAGACAGAAAACACAGTTTACAATGTCTACACAATGTTACCAGTGATGCACACATGCACACGTGGACACATGCATACATGCACACATGCACACATGGACACATGCACACATGCGCACGTGGATACAAGCACACATGCACACCCCACAGTATACACACAGAGCACCACTGAGTTACACTATTATTGCTAGCACTATCAAGACAATTATAGGTATTGTTAATACACACTCACCAGCATGGATGGGCTGCCTTGCTGTAACACCGGAGGGACCTGCAGAAATGAGGGGATTAATGTCAGTGGGCACAACTGTGCCATTGATACTGCGTATGATACAGTTCTGTAGTACAACAGTTGCCTTTCACATGTCAGCTGCTGATATTGGCAATTATCACACCTGCACAATTACATGCTATGTTGACAGCTACATACCAAGGACACACCTTACACATGCATAAACTAACAGTGTACAGAACAGTCAAGTGTACATATGGCATATTACCTGCATGCTCCATGTCGTGTTGCTGTGTGGCTCCAGCCTCCATCATAATGCAGGTGTGTTGCTGCTGATGTTCCTGGGCTGGAGCCACAACACTTAGGAGTAGCCCCTCCAGTCTGATGAGGGGGGATGTGTGGCCACCCCACCTCCAGTGGCGACCTGTTGCCTGAGGATATCCGACGCACGCTGACGGACATTTCTGATTAAATCACTGCAGTGATGTCGTACCTGCTCATATGTCCTATTATGCATGCCAATGAATTTACCCTACGGACAAGGTCTTGCCACAGTGCAGCCCTCTCCTGCTGATTCTGGCTGGTGCGGGAAAACAGTATGTCATAATCCCGCACCAGGCTCTGGTGTATCGCTTCATCTTCTGCAGCAGAGTAGGCAGGATTTCGCTGACGCGCCATGTCCCTGAAAGAGAACACAAACAGGATAACTGCAAACTATGTCAGCAAAATATGGCACACATACTATACATGATACTCAACTGTAGTGATATACTACTACTCCCATATGTAGCACGTGTGTGTCTCTTGGTGGATACACATGTACATGGCCAGATATCAGTGCTCAGCCGACACCTGTGCAACAATACCTGCCACATTCCATACAACATAGTACCAAGCCCCATCAGTCAGCACACCGAGACAGGTCCAATGCACCACCTCACTCTGGCGGTTCATAACAAAGTACTGTATGTGGAACGTCATCCACTAGTGTGATCTGGACACAAACTAATTGGCCTGGATATACATATCCCACCACCACCACCAGCACAGTAGACTACTTTGAAATATATGTGAATAGACAGATTTTCATTTGTTAGGACTGAGATGGTATCCATGCAGCCCACTGGGCCAGTGGAAGCCACAACCCACAATGCTGACCCCTTTGCAAATGCTTCCCACGGACATCCCCAAGAATGCATGGAACATGCACACACAAGTCTAACCCAGACCCTATGCACAAAGGTTAAGCATCCTGTCTGGTGGACCCCAGCCAAAGACAAATTGTATAACGATAGAAGGAGGCTACTGCAAGACAGAGCAGAATCACATAAAGGGAAGGCATCTGTGGTCAGCAATAGTAAAAAGCTAAGTTCTCTCATAACAACATCCAAGGCCAACTCTGAGAGAAAAATGGCCAAGGACACTAAAGATAACCACAAGGCCTTCTTCAGTTTTGTTAGAAACATCGACCAAAAGCCTCAGATATGCTCAGAGCTAGTACACAACTACATAAAATTCACTGAACCCACAGATATTGGCAACATTCTGGCAGACAGGTTCAGTGCAAATATCCCCCCTCCCTCTCCCCCAAAAGAATAAATACTTATCACAGCTGAATGTAACCTCCCTGTCATCTCAGATGTCCAGGTGAGGGCCGCCCTCAGCAAAGCAGAACACACAGCATCAATGGGACCTGATGGTATCCCTGGATGTGTGCTACGTAAACTCCAAGAGGAGCTACAACTGCATATAAAAATGATATTTAACCTTAGCCTTACTACGGGATATGTACCTGAACACTGGCGTACAGCAACAGTGGTCCCACTCCACAAAGGAGGCACCTCTACAGACCCTGGGACCTACCGCCCCATAAGCTTAACCAGCCTGGTCTGCAAAGCTATGGAAAGATTTATTATGGAACTCATATACAGCGACATTGGGGACCTACAGACACTTGATCCCACCCAGTTTGGCTTTGTGAAGGGCTGATCCTGCCTTTTGAACCTAGTTGACTTTTTCAAAACAGTCACTACAGCCATTGATGAGGGCAAAGCAGTCCATACAGCCTACCTGGACTTGCCTAAGGCCTTCAACACAATATCCCACTCAGGCATCATAGACAAGCTCATCAGCTTAAATGTTAATACATATGTCACATGATGGGTCGAAAACTGGTTGAACAACAGAATCCATAAAGTCAAAATTGCGGGAGCCATGTCAGACTCAAAGCCAGTCACAAGTGGTATCCCACAGGGCTCTGTCCTAGGACCCCTCTTGTTTGGCATTTACTTCTCAGATGTGAAAGCAAACATGGGCGAGTTGTGGATGACAAAGTTCTCAGATGACTGCAAACTAGGTGCCATAGTCGATACACCAGCTGACACACACATCCTACAGACAGACCTCACTGAAATGGACAACTGGTGCCAGAATCATGGCCTAACACTGAATGGTATGAAATGTATAGTCATCCCCTTTGGGTAAAACAACGTACACACAACTTATCACATAGACATACATATAGATACAGACCAATAACACATGTGGAGGGTTCACAGTATGTAGACTATTAAATTGTTACTTTACATTACCTGTGTTTGTCACAGCTGATTGCATTACTGTTTGTATAGGTTCCTGCTGCTGCTAGCCCAGTTGATACTGTCACTGATGACAGCTTCAACTTAGGTTTTCTTAAGTGTAGTTTTTGTTTGTGTTTTTATTTTCTTTTTTTCTTTCTTTCTCTCTCTCTCTCTGCCTCCAGATGGTGCAATGAAAGTATTGCATGTGTGGACTGGGAGTACAGGATGCTTTTGTAGGTATCTGCATATGTCCATGTGATGGCCTCTGCACCAATTGTTAGCCAGCATTTGCTGATTGCATGCAGCCAGTTGTGTACTGATTGCAGTTCTCACTGTGATTTCAGGACAGTGCTATAAAAGGGCATGTGAGATAGGCATTGCCCTTTCAGATTGTAATGGCGGGGACCATGCTGGTATGCTGTGGACACTGTTCTGTGAGTGTAAAGGTTAGTATCTCTCTCATAATTCAGGCTTTGTTGTAGATTAACATTTCTCCATTCATCTCTCCTGTTTCCTGTACTAAGTGTGTCTGTACACTGACACCTACAACTATATATATATATATATATATATATATATATATATATATATATATATATATATATGCATATATTTATATATATATATATATAATAACTAACATTATTACCTACTAGCTACCAACTAGCATGGCTGTTTCTGTTCACACACTGCTATTATAGAAAACCACTAGATTTGACAGTGAATATACATGACATGCTTTGTGTACTACACATCCTATATTCCCTTTACATCCATTCCTACTATTACATGATATATTTATTGTAGCACAATGTTCTTATATAACAGTCATGGCTTAGTGGTAAGTCATGCAGACAACTGTTTCCAAGGTCCTGGGTTCGGGACTGACAGTGGGATTTTATTTTGCTTTTGAACAGACTACAGGACCTGTCATTCAGAGTGACTAAGGCACTTTTAAGCAGTTGTAACCGGGTTAGCGCTGGTTTGCGCGGAGCTCCTGCATGCGCACTGGTGTTAAGCTCCGCGCACACCTGCTTACAACTGCTTAAAAGTGCTTACTCATGTGCACACCCGCGCTATTTTCTTTGAAATAAATGAAAATGGGGAGACAGAAAAGTGGTGAAAAAGGGGTCACAAAGAGGGTAAGACAGTAGGGAAACAAGCTTGGGTTTTGCAGGAGGGATGTAGGTAAGGCCCATAGCTGCCCATTTCTTCATCAGCAACAGCTGTGCATATGTTTGTAATTTGGTGTGACATTTGAAACCTTCCACCCCTGAGAGAGGTGTAAGGACAACAATAATAGTTGTTGTACAGCCAATTGTAATTGACAGTTTCCATGTCCAGCAGACATGTGTGCGAAATGGGCAGCTATGTATGGGGCGTAATTTTTTTGTGGGTACAGAGTGCCCTTTTTTTTTTTTTTTTTTCAGGTGAGAGTGGTATGTCAGGTAAAGGAAATCGGTATAGCTGGGGAGGTAGGTTGGGTAGGTCAACAGACAGGACAAACAAGATGCATACAGGGGCGGTGTATGACACGTGTGGGGGGGTTACACAATTGACGGGGATGGATGTTTGGATATTCAGAGCCCATGAGCCCACAGATGGCAACAGTGGAACTGATATCCCCACCCATGGGCAGTTGCCACTGTGCCTTCACTGCCCAGGACGGGGCTGTGCTGGGGGCTGTGTAGGCCGGGCAACAGGCATGCCCATTAGTTGTGCCACCTGTGCCTCAAGCTGGCGTAGGGGCCCAAGAACAGCTTCCTGGATCTCTCTACGCACCACAGTCCGGACGCTACGGAGGGTGACTGGTGGTTCTCTTCTGGCCACACTTGCAGAGGGGGGATGAGCCCCATCCCCTGCAGCGCTTCCACCCGCAGGTGACACAGGGCCACTGGAGGAGGGTCCGGACTGGGCACTACTGCCAGGTGCACTCGCCAGCTGAGGTGGGAGAGGTGGGTCCACTGGAACCCGCCTTCCCTGTCATCCTATGTTTTGCATTATATCATGACAGTTTGGGTTAGTAACATACAATACCATTCGCAATTAGTTGTAACAGCATGCATTAGTATTCCCATTAACCAAACACCCAGATATTCACACCATTGAACAGCGAGCATAACGCATGCATAATTTGAACAGCAATACACAGTCCAACAACATGCAGGGTTGACTGATGGCAACAGGCCATCAGGTTTGGATGTATGAACAGGGCAGATGCATCAACGTACATGCAAATATGTATGACCCAGCAGGACAAATGTCCAGGGGTGTTAATTGTGATTGCACATACCAATTTCACGTGGAATGGATTATATGTGGTTATAGGGTAGGGTGAAGAAAATATAATTAACACCTTCAAATACCAATACATATGCTGTACATTTCTAATAACTGCAGATATATACACACTACAGTTCTACCTACAGTTTCCTATGTGATAACTACTTCAAGTTGGTGATAGGAATGTTACTGCTACATCAATATATATTTTCATTTTTATTCATACACGTTCATATCTGGCTCTGTTCAGCTACATCATCCTGCTACATTTGCTTTATATAGCTATAGACAACTGTGGATGTTTGGTATTTCAGACAATCATACTATCTGCATATTGCAGACAGAGCAACATATCCAGATTTTGGGATACACATTCCAGCTGCAGGAACATTTTGAACACATTTCACAGTTTGGTTCTGCTTGTCACATTCATTTCATTCTGTACTGACTGCAGTATACTTTATTCAGGAGTTATTACTACTTTATTGGTGGATTCATAACTCTTTCTCACACTCTCTCACTTGTTTTATTTTTACAATTCAGGATGGTACTTACTTCTAGGCTTTATTGACATGTTTTACCTGTAGTTATTACAATCCTTTCCAACAGTCTCACTTCTGTCATGTTTCAGTATTTCAACAGGGATATATTTCACACATGTGATTTGCTCATCTTCTGCAGCTGTACTTTTCAGCCTGCTGCAGGTTGTGTACTATTATATTACAGGTGGGGCATCTTTATTTCAGACTTTATTTCAGACATTTTCATTTTTCTGTTTGGATTACAGACTGCAACACACTTTTGTAATCGAGCAATACTTGCAAACACTCTTACACTGTTACTTGCACATTTTATTACTTAGTGACTACACTGCACTCTTTTGCTAACTGTCATACTTTTATATTTATTTACAGTTACAGGGAGAGGATTACCGACCTGCCTGGTGGCACAACCGCACCAGGCTATCGCCATAGGCTCTGCGGTTTGCAGAACGGACACCTGCAGCTGTAATATAAATAAAGTAATGTTGGAATACACATCTCCATAATATCAGCTAGGTTAATTTCTTACATACATAATTAGATGTAACTTACTCAGTAGTGGGGCGTTGGGCATTTGCCGGGCCTCCTGGATCCAAAGGTTCAGTTGGTCCTGCTTACATCTCTTCAGGTCTGCATGGTGGTGATGGACCTGCTCACCAGTCCTTGGAATCCCTGTGGCACTGGTGAGATCATGAGCCAACCGGTCCCATGCCTCAGCCCTATATGCTCCCCACAGGTCCTGGCCCTGCATGAGTTGGGCCTCATGATTGTGGACAAGGAGACAGACCATATATCTGGACTGCTCAATGCCCCACCTCTGTGCTCAGAAGCAACTACCCTCACCTACTCCTGACATTCTGGCTGCAAGTTAGTTCTACAATTGGTTATGGTGTGTATTCCTGCCTATGGGGCTTATATATGCCGTTTTTCCCACACTTATCTGTGATTAGCCATTTTGGAATTGTATCAGCTTCACAAAACCTGCTTTGTCATGCTCCTCTTTCTATTCATTCCTATATATTTGCTATTACTGCATTTCTAAGTACAGCTGTCATGGCTTAGTGGTTCAGTACCTTGACTATGGTGCATGGTATCCTGGGTTCAAACCTGGCCACTGCTTTTTATATTTTATGACTGTCTAGACAGGCTAGGGGGTATGTCTGTGTAAAGGCAGTTTTGTTACAGCTTGCTCAATGTTGCCCGTCGGTTAGCTTGTTGGCGCAGTGCGCAGCTCCGCGCAAATGGGTTACGCTGGTTTACACCTCATTTGGCTGTCAGCACGCATATTACGCTCAGCTCAGCTAGGGGCACACAGTTTCAACGTGTTAAACCATGGCTCACCTACGGACACTCATTTTGCACCTGTTGAACCACTGCTCACCTACAGGCACTCATTTTGCACCTGTTAAACCACTGCTCACCTATGGGCAGATGCACTCACCTTGTTAAACTGTAGCTCATCTATAGGCACATCTGGCATTTGTTATTATTTTGTTATCTCACATTTCTTCAAAATAAATGGCCTATTTCATTACATTTTACATAAAATATAATTTTATATGTGTACATATAGGACTTGTTTCGTGCTTATTTCACTAAAAATAAAAATTGATGTTGTGGGGGCTCGAACCATGACTGCCTGCTCTTCAGCCAACGTCTCTACTGCTACACTATTGCTTTTTGGCTTACTTTGCATAGTTAGTTCTTATATGCTTTTCCACTTACTGCTAACTGTGGCTAAGCTACGGGCACGCCTGCGCAAACGAGCTCACTCACGGGCAAACATCTTGACAATTTAAAAAAATATAACATGTTCATTTTATATAATTTTATGTTCATAGTCTGTGGGGGCATGTGTTGTGTTGTGTTTATTCACATTTCCATGTACTCTGTCGTGGGGGTTTACTTTAGGCACTTTTACTCTTCTGGGGGCGTGTCCGTTTGCAGGGCTCGGCCTATGGACACGCCCCCTACTGTCTTTCATGGACCGTGTAAGCCTTAGGTGTGATTCAGCATGCCCTCATGCATATGCATGACATGCTGATGTCACACCGTTTAACTGCAGCCTCCGTGTAAGCCTTGTAACTTTTACACAGAGGCTTCGTGAATCCTGCCCACAGTGTTTGATTCTCACATTTGGAAAGGAAATTGATTAGGCTTAAAATGACCTATTAAGAAAGCTAGCCTAGTAATTAGTTATGCACTTATGAAACCATTAAACTAAGGAACAGAGAGAATGAAAATTGTAGAGTGCTTTCTGTAAATGTAAATAGTATTAAGAATATAGTAAGAAGAATAGGAATTTTGGAGTGGTGTAATACATGTAATGTAGATGTAATTATATTACAAGACAGAAGATTTTTAACAAATGAAGAAAGAAAGATTGCAGAGAAACTATGGGGAGGAACCATAATCTGGAATTTGGGAAATGAGAGATGTTCTGTATTCTGTAGAAATATAGTAAACATATTAGATGTAACTTTAGCAAAAATGTGAAGGTTATCAATTGTATATTTAAAATGGAAAGAACAAGTATATAGAATTATAACATTATATGCTTATACTAATTGTAAAGAAAGGGAAAGCTTATTTCATCAGATTTTAGGTTATGTAGTGATAAATACGAATGTTATAATAACAGGAGACTTTAATTGTGATTTAAGAAGTAAGCGTAAAAAGAACTGAAATGATATAAGAAAAATGTTAGAAGTTATAAGATGCTATAGGTTAAAACTCTGGGTCAAAAATTCATGGACTTACAAAAAGGGGTATGTATAGAACTAAAGTAAATTATTTCATAGTATCAGAAGGTTTAGTTATAGGAGAAGGGGTAGTTGGAACAGGATTTTCTGATCATCTTGCAATATGGCACCCTGGCACCCCTTTTAGAACCCACCACTGTCACAACCTTAAACAACTCGGGTGGTTTGAACTACAAAACCAGCTGGCATACAATCAGCTACTGATCACACAAAAAATCCTTCATCACCCAAATAATACTCCAATCCTCTCTAACCTTATATCCCCATACAAAAATCTTGCAAAACTTCGTTCAGCTAACAAGTTACTAATCGCCAATATCAAATCTAATAACAAAGCTGGAGACTCCCTTTTTACCAACATTGTGGGAAAAATATGGAACAAGCTTCCGATGTCACTCACATCTCTCTCATCTACACCTCTCTACAAAAAATACCTCAAAGAACTTATGAAAAATCATTGGCTCTGTCCCTGCTCTAAACCTGACTGAACCTCACTTTTCTTATTACTATCTCTTCTTGCCTTATACCTTCCTTATGGGATTTGTCCCCTCTCTTCCTTCAATCCTAGAAGCTAACCATAGTCCAGCCCTCATTTGTATCATTTGTTCTCTACCTTCATCTCATGTTCCCCTACTTTGACATACAAATGGCAACATGAGAATCTCAAAGTGTACCTGACCTCCTTAAATCTAAAAACCCATGCAAAGACTCTAAACTACTTTTCCTCTTCTTAGACAAACTTTTCATTTAATTGTAACCTATACACTATTACATTCTCTTATGTAGTAGAACTTTAGAACCTTTGAAGTATTATATATAGCAATTTTGCTATGATTTGAGCTTATCTACATATGAAAGCTATTAGTGCAAGTACTGCATTTTTATTTTGTAATTTTCTATTTTTTGTAATTTTATTTTGTAATTTCTATTTTGTAATTTGATTATGTTTGGAGCTTATCTCCTTGGGCCTCTACTGAAAATGGACATGTATCCAGCTAGACTAGCCCAGTCAACAAATGTACAATAAATAAATAAATAAATAAATAAATATGGCTTGAGATAAAGGAAAACAATGAGTATATAAAAAAGGCAAAGGAATAAAATGGATAAATGAGAAAGCATGGAATGAAGAAGGAAAAAGATTAGGAATACAATTATAGGAAAATCATATTACTATGAGAACATTTTATAAAACTGGTATGAATGGTGAATGATATTTAAGAAAAATATAAAAATGTTTTTACAGTGGCAATATGATGTGAGAAAAGTAGAGAAAGAAAAATATAAAAGAACATATAATGATGCACTGGAAGATTTAGAACATAATGATGGAAACTACTTTAACAAAGAAGAATTATATGAAAGAAATCAAGAAAAAGTACATGTTGTATAAGCAAAGATATATTTACAAGGAAAAGAGAAGTATCGCATTACTTAAGCAGATTAGTAAAGGAAGGGGATAGTGTAATGACAGAAATAAAAAAAATGTAAAAGGAGAAATAGAAAGAACTCAGGAAAAGATTATGAATAGTGTAGTATAATATGTAAAAATGTTTAAAGAAGAAAGAAGGTTGTCAAAAAACATGGAAAGTAAAAAAGTTAACAGAAAAAGAGAATAAAGAGTTGGAAAAGGAGATTTCTTTAAATGAGCTAGATAAATTAATAGGACAAGTAAATATAGATCCGACTGAAGGCCCAGATGGAATAGGGTATGAAATATATAAAAATGTAAGGGATTGGCAAAAAAATATCTTATAAAGATTTTGAATGAATAGTTATATGAAGGTCTTATGTATAAAGAATTATGTAGTAGAATACTTAAATTCATATGGAAGATGAAAGATAGAAGACAATTAAAAAAATGGAGACCAATAGTATTGAATAATACGATCTTAATGAAAATGATACAAAAGAAGATTTGAAACTAAAATGGGAAATATTATGGAAGATAGCATATATAGTATAAAGGGGAAGGGTTGTCAAGAATTATTAATGATAGAGAACTTGCGGATGATATTATGAACAGAAAAAAAGAAGTGAAAATCATGATAGGAGATCGTAATAAGGCATTTTGACTCAATTGGGCATGTAATCTTATGAGTAATAATGAAAGAATATAATATAAATGAGAAAGTTAGGAAACCATATATGTCAGTATATAGTAATAATAAAGTAAAAATACTTATAAATGGCCGGTAAAGCAGAGGTACATATGAAGAGTGGTGTAAGACAGGAATGTCCAATGAGTTGTATACTCTTTGCATTAGTTATGAATGTGATAGTATGTGAAATAAATTACAAAATGAAGGAGGCAGGGTATATAACTCCTGAAAGATTAAGAATTCCAGTTCTGTTAACATATGCAGATGACATTATAATAATTGCAAAAAACAAAGGAGATTCGCTGATTTTCGAACATAAATATCGAAAAAAAAATCTAATGAAGTGTAAAGCAGGGGGGGGGGGAAGCCCCCCTGCACCACCCATGTGGGGGGGCTGCGCCCCCACCCCCTTCTTTAATAGGAAAGGGACCATTTTCCGATTCCCACTATCGTGCAATCTGCCCCAAAAAGCTGAATGTGCAATGAGCAAATGTAGCTGTGCATTTGCTCATTGCACATTCAAACCTTTTTTCCATTCGGCGTTTGCAAACTTTGCAAACGGCCTTTCGGACAATTGCTGTTTGCCTTTGTGCAATACACACACATGAAGGTAAACTGTGAATTACAAGTTAATAATTATGTTGACATGGATGGAATTATTTAATTACATTCCTTGCCCTGTCACCCCAGTCCTTTATGGACTGCCCAAGATACACAAAAGCCTCAGCAACTCACTGATGAGACCTATTGTCTCTGGTGGCAGCTGGTTCACTGAGCCCATTTTGGAATATCTATAGTCTGTCCTGAGTAATATTTATTTAAAATAAAATGTTGCATAAGCGACACTAGAGACTTTTTGCAACAGCTTTATGAGTGACATGATAAATATAAGGAACGTGAATATATTTTTGTCACTTTAGACATTAAGTCTTTGTTCATGGTGATACCTGTTCATTATGACCTAGAGGCTATAAGTAGCTTTTTACGTATGAATACTGACATGCATGATCAAGAGGTAGATGTGACATGTGAGCTTTCTGAACTTGTACCGAATAACAGTATACTTATGTTTTACAAACATGTTTATTCTCAAAAAATGGTGTGACCATGGGTACTTTGATGGCCAACACTTAGTAATGTCTCAATGGGAAGATAATTTTATATAAAACTGTACTCAGATATTTAAAGATAAGATTCTTTTCTTCAGGCAGTTTGTGGATGATGTGTTCCTCCTGTGGGATGGTAATGGTACAGACTTAAAACCTTTTATTGATTATTTAAACCAAACGACTGTTGTTTTGCACTTCACAGCTCAATGCTCTAATGAGATTATTAACTATCTAGATGTTAACTTAGAAGAAGAATAGAAGAGAGATTACCATCTCTATCCATAGGAAGGAGGTCCAGGCAAATCGCTATATTCATAAAAGCAGTATGCATGCACCACAAACATTTAAGGCTATAGCCAAGGGTCAGTCAATTGAATACTGATGATGAACATTGCTATAAAGAAATGATAGACAAATTTAGAGAATGTGGCTACAGTGACAGTTTATTACAAGAGGTTAAAAATTAGGTTAGAAACAACAGAAGTACTGATGCTAGACCACATTTTGCTAGCAATTGTGGAACTCTGGACACTAATAGTAATACTGAAAGGCATGGATATATGCGTTATGTTACAAATTACAATAGGAGATCTGGGGGCATTAGGGATATAATTACCAAGAACTGGAATATTCTTGGAAACATACCTGAAATTAAGAGAATAGTTGGTTAAAAAACAGTTTCTCTTATTGCACATGTCCAAGTTTGAAGAAAAGGCTATGTTATAAAGAACTAATGGAGACTCCACCTTTGATTAGTAGAAAAAGTGGTACTTTTCCATGTTATAGTTGTAAATGTTGTATTGATATTGAAACAAACAATGAGTTTATACATCCTGTCACAGGTAGGAAGTTTTTGTTTGGTTGCTATACAACATGTAACACAGCCCCATTGTCTATTTGGCAAACTGCGCAAAATGTTCAGCTTTTCATATAGGAAAATGGATTAGGAAGCTGAAAGAAAGAATAATCGAGCATAAGTCTGAAATAGAGGAATACAACTAGCAATGCACTTGGTAGGCATATGAGAGATGAAGGATATGACCATAGATTTTGTTTTAGGGTGATAGATGTTAAGTATAAGAGTTGAAGGGGTAGTAATTCTAATAATAGTTATGAGGTGTGTGAGTATGAATGGATTACTCGATTGGAGGGAGATTATCCACCAGGCTTGAACACAGCAGTAAGAATGAAACCAGTTTTAAAGAAGAAAAAGATGGTTTTAAGGTGAATACGTATGTGTTTAAGTATATGCAGCTATTTAAATATTTTATGTAGATGCTGGTAAAACTCATTGAAATCTGCTTAGGATGACCATGATGTTCTTACTATCTTAATTGTTTAAATGTTTTATTGTTTTAAATTGGGTTGTGTCATGTGATTTTTATTTAATGACTGGTTTGTGTTTTTTAATGCACACACTGAAGAAGGCCGAAAGCTGTATGATTTAATAAAATTGTTTTTTGCTATATTCATTGTGTTTCTTGGATATACTACTACTACACCCAGCATTTCCAGCCTTGTATTTTTTGGTTTTCTCCCATAAACAGAACCATTTTTGGTTCATGACATTTATTAATACTAAAATTCTGGTCTGGTAATGTGATATCTTTACATATCTTCAAGTAAGTTTAGTTTTACAGTGGTTGCAACTTTGCTGTGCCCCTCTACCTTTTCTTATTGTTTCTGTATGTGCTCACCCATATGTGTACCTTATAGGCATAGGCAACTATAACGTGAATAGGCTTGACTGTTCAGACAATGAAAGGGACAATGCAGCTAGTTATTTCATTTATATGGACTGCCAACAAATCCGTAAACAAATATCATTTTTTTTATTTTATAAATCATAGAATATGCAAGGCGTAAAAACTGGAATAAATATCTTTAACTTTTAATTACCCAGTGCTGTACTGGACAAATGCCAAATATCTCACTTTCTCATTTATGTGCCATATCTTTTTGTACCTTTCAAAATAAAAGTCCTTACTCATTAGAGCTTAGATAAATGTGGTTTATTATGTAGTAAGAGCATACAGTCGAGACAGCTATAGTAATCCAACAAGATGCGAGCAAGACTTCACTGTCTCAAAATATAAGTGCTGGTGAACTGAACCAAATGGTAGGTAAAGATTACTCAGACTATCCTACATAACTCTGAAATCAGAATTGTTTCTTTCCTCTGAAATGGCAGAATTCAGACAAATTGCATTATTTTCTGTAGTTTCTGAGATATCTCAGCTGATTTCTGTATATTTGAACAGCTGACTTCTGCACTCAATCTCTTGAGTATCCGAATTGATCTGACTTTTGTCTAGAAATTATCTCTCATAATAATAAAACCCTGTAAATTTCCTACAAATTCTGCATACCTCTTAAAACCTTGGTTTCCAAGAGTTGAACCTTCTAAACAAGTTTTGTTTTTGTATCAAATACTCCATACATTCTACTAGTACATCTTATCCTTATGAGTACTTTGGCCTGAGCACTATTTTACTGAGCTCATTTGTATTCTTCACTGAAACATTCCTTTCTATTGAAACTGTACTTACTGAAATTGCATGTAAAATGTGAAAAATAAAATGAAGGCATAAGCCTGCTTTAATATGGTTGCATTTCTAGGACTATGCAAAGAGAATATGTAGGATTTATTCTGGCAAATCTATATTTTATGTCAAGCCTATTCTTACTCAAGGCAACTGGGCCCAGCAACAGTCTTGTCATACCAGGGCTGTATTTGTGAATGCCCATCCAATTGTGCATCTCCTTTTCAAGGAAGAAAGTGTGTTTTATTACTTAATTGGGACTAGTTGTTCCAACTTCCAAAGAAGGGGTAAGCATTTCTTGACAAATCTGTCTTTCCACTGTCTTTTATTTGTTGAAGCAAGTTTCGATCCTTGATTCTAGTGTTAGTAGGACTGCTTGGTTTGTGGAGATATAAGAGCTCTTGGATTACTGGATTCCTAATGGCCAAAAAAGCTATGCTCAGATCCCTGCTAAGGAGTCTATAGGACAATGAATAAAGGGAGAGTGTTTTCAGCCTCTCTTGGTAGCCTTTGTCTTTTAAGCCTGTGATCTTTTCAATTAGGAACTTCTGGGGCCTTTCCTGTTGCTTGATATGCCTACTTAGGTATATCTCAAAAGGATCATTGCATTTTATAATACGTCTGATCGATTTGGAACATAGAGGAACAATAACTTCCTTGGATCTAGATGAAATACTTTTTGCAATCATCTGTATCAGATAAAAAGATTTCCTAACCACAACTGCAACATGATCGTCAAAGGAAATGAATGTATCTACCCATGTTCCAAGGTCTGTTACCATGCTTTCATTTTAAAGTGTGATATTGTTATACTGTAAGTTGCATGAAGGGATTATTTACCAAATGTGATAATATTACACTTTTTAGCATTTAGTTTTAAACTATTTTTGAGTACCAGTTGTTGATATATGTAAGTTCCATTTTGAGCTTCTGCATATCAGAGGGGGACTTGAGAATGATACCAAGTTTGCAGTCATTTGCAAACTTGGTTAGCCAGAGATCCTCTTTTGTGATTTGGCGAGCTGTGAAATAGATGCCAAATGGTAGGAGTCTAACACAGATCCCTGAGGAATACCACTAGTCATCTTCATGTTGGCTGAGGGCACAACTACCACACTCACAACATGGCTTCTATACCTCAACAAATTTGATAGCCATCTAACCATGTATAGGGTGAATTTGGAGCTCATTCAAGTTGTTTATTAAGTTAACTGTACTGTGGTATCAGAAGCCTTATCTTGGTTGAGATAAAGTTTATGGACAACGTATACTCTGTTCATGGCTTGAGTTACTTTCAAAAAGAAGTTGAACAGATTAATTTGACAGGGTCTGTCCGTAACAAAGATGAAATACTGGGGTCAAGCCTTGTAAGATTTTTGATATCAAAGTTAATTAGGTCAGTTATGACATTTTCCATGGCGTTGCAGATGAGATGAGTCAGGATAATGGTTCTGTAGTTTTTGGGGTCAATGGTGGGTCCACTTTTGTGACATGTCATCATTCGGAGGTTTAGGATTCTGCAGGATATGTGGGCTTTGCATAATTGTGTCAGGGATGACATTTACTCTGAATTTGTTTGCTATTTTGTTGACTATCTCTACTGGTTCTGAGTAGGTACTGCCATTTTGGATAAGTTCTGAGCAATGTTGGGTGTTATTCTGTAGTTTCCTAACATAACAAAAGGCTTTGTAACTGTCTTTAGCTTCTGATGCTAGTCTCAGTTAATGGTATGCCTTTGTATTCCTGATTATGTTTTTTAGTCCCTGTTGCCTGTTTTACATTAACCTTGATTTGGAGTTTTCTGTTTTGATGTATAGTTTAAGAAAAATATTTTTTTTATTTTATTTTTTATTTGTACATGTAGACTACCAGGCTGGATTACTTTTAAGCTTCCTATTTTGTTTGTTTCTGATATGGACTGATAGGTCAATGTAGTTATCCAGGTGTGCATAGAGTATGTTTAAGTTAACTATTTGCTGTGCCAGTATTTTTGGTAATATAGTTAAACTTAAATTTAAAGACTTCATCACAGAATTGTAAAAAAAATGTACATCTGAAGACTCTAAACTTTGAGATACTTGCATCTGTTTGGAAATTTTGAATGGAAAGGTTACAAATTTGTGACTGGATTGTACTGGAGAGGGGAGAACCTGGGGGGTGGGTAGTTGTTATTGATGCCATTTTGGTAAGGATCAGCTCAAGAATATTTTGTCCTCTTGTGGGTTCCTTAACAGCTTCATCCTGGGAGTTTTTATTGACGAAATCAAGGAATTTTTGAGTATAACCTACAGTTAAGGAAGAGGTATCCCAGTTTACCATTAGGTAGTTAAGTCACCTAGCGTAATGGAATTCCTGTTAATATGAAGTTCATTCAGTGTATTTAGAAGTCTAACATGGCTTTCTGGGAGCACCAGGGCATCCTGTAATGTGCTATGATCAGTTCACTGGGATTTGTTAATGTGATTTGGATATCAATCAGTTCAGTATTTGAGTCTCTAAGGCTATGCTTAGAAGTGATGTGGTCTTTAACAAATATGGATACTCCTCTGCAGTTACTACAGGGCAGGAAGGCATGGTAGGAACAAAACCCTGGTATGGATAGAGTCGGAGTGCTTTCTGTACTTTTAAACACATTTTCTGTAATAACACACGTGTGCTCTTCAAATGCAGAAGGACCTTAAGAATACAGTAAGAGAATGTTATATTATTTGTTTTGAAAAAGTTTAAGTAGTTAATAGTTCAGTGGAGTAATATAATTTTGATATTACAGGAATGTGACTTAGGAATCTATTAATATATGGCACATATGTGTAGTGCAAAAGGGTAAGAATTATTACTGGAATATGGGAATGTGCCTTAACAATTTATTTAAAATATATCATATTTTCAGCATAAGAGGGGAAAATAATAAAGATAAGATGAATAAGACTGCTTCCCAGTTATCTAAGAATATGACTAGTAGACAGTGAATGAATCTAAACATCTTAGTGCGTGTGAAAATGACTCGGTTAGTCTGCAGAGAATTTCACACTGGAAGTACTTGCATCTGTCTAATATGGCACTAGGTGGTGCTGCACAGAACAGCACTCTGTGCAGTTTATTTCAGCAGAGAAAACAAAAGAACCAATAGAAAATTAGCTAGAGATTCAACCAAAAAATGCCTACTTTCGGAAAACTGTAGCATATTAATTCCATAGCAATAGAATATCACCACTGGTTCTTTGAAGCTAATGCTTGACCAAAAACTGGCCAGAAAACTTGTCAGCAAAATTAAGGAAAGGCAAAAGAAACATTAAATCAGATAACAGAAACACTTTATCAGTGCAGTAACACCCAGAAAACTGTATAAGATATGTACAGATTGCATAAAAAAGCATAAAATACTGTGCAACTCACCCTTCCACCTCTCATCTTCTCAGCCTTTAATAATGTGGAAATCAACACTACTTTACTCAGGTTAACCCCTCCATAAAACAATATCAATAACAGGAATCTAGACTCCCCCCAGTAGCAGCATCAATACCACTGAAAATTTTATATCCTGGATCATATCTAATATTCACGTGAAAAATTGATATTAGGGGATTTCAACATTGACTGATTCTCTGTCAGCAGCGACATATCCCAGAATACAATAAATCTCTACAGTTTAACACATTTAATTACCTCTCCTCCCTGCTATGTTAAAAATACTGATAAAGGACCAATAATTTTTGTCTGTCAAACTGATTCTCAACTTTTTCTCAACTCCAAAAATGGTAAACTCATCCTTTTTACCCCGAGACACCTCTCAGCTTAGAAACCCTCCTTCAACATTCCCTTATCAAAAAACACAAACTTGTCCCACATATGAAATTGCTAGGCATTTATATGAATGCTAGCCTAAAATTTGACTATCACATCTAACATATTGCAAAGAAAACTCACAAGAAATTGTGTTCTCTGTACAGAGTTAAGCATTTCTTCATTGACCAAACCAGGAAACACTTAGCATCCACTCTACTTCTACCAACCCTCCTTTACTCTGCTTTAATCTACACCAAATTACAAGTCTCCCAACTAAAAAGCTTGATCACTGCTATCACAAGTAGCAACATTTTCAGCAAATCATTCACACACAATCCACCACTGCCTAGCCCACAAGGAACTACACTGGCTTGAAGTATCCCACCTCTTATCCTACTCTCAGTTTAATACAATCCATAACCTTACCTGTAAACCTAAAAATTGTCCATCTCTCTCTAGCCTAATCAAACAATAAACACCAAACAGGCTCTCTACACTCTTCAGATAAGCTGATCCTTCTTGTTTCTAAATTCAGAAATGCAGCAGGAGATAGCCTCTTTTTAAATCACAACACCAAAACTTGGAATTTGTTACCTCTCTCTCTCTCTCTAAAACTGGAACAAAACTGCAAACTGCTCCAATCCTGCTAAAGTCTCAACTAACCAATCTTTGGCTCTTCACATGCTCTAACTGCAGTTAACTAGCATAGATGCAGTCACATTTAACACACCTTCCTCTCTCAGCCTTCTTCTACTTGCCCCCTTCTACTTCAGTCTGTATTCTCCTTCCATGTCACCTTTACTACATCACCTCTACTCTTCGTTTCTACCTCCAGTCTCTATTCCTTTCCTGTCTACCCACTCACATGCACACTTCTCTATAATTCCCAAAAAACTCACCCTCCTTACTCTCACTGTCTCACCCCATGGGTCTATATTAAAATCATGAAGAGGCGTTACATCGAAAGCATCTTCAGCTACACATAAAGACCGAAGTCTGAAAATAGCGAAGGCTCAGGCCAGCAATTTTTTCCCCAGGGAAAAAAGTCGCTTGGCCTGAGCTGTAGCATTGCCCTTTACCCCACTATAGTGCGATCTCGGAGTTAGTATATTTAGTTAGGGGGATGTGGGGAGTGTGGGGGATGAAGCCCCCACTTAGTTATGTTTTAAATAGTGTTTGTGTGTTTCTTTCCCAGGGAAAGAAATCACTGTTTTGACTGTTCGCAGTTTAGTGCATTCAGTCTTTATGTGTCAGAGAAGAGGCGTTCAATGTAACGCCTCATCACGATTTTAATATAGACCCAAATCCCATAGCTCTCTGCAAGTCTTATAATATAACTCTGCATCTAGACTAACACTCTTGACCAAATGCCAAACTATAGTAAATTACTGTTTTACCTATTATTTATACTAAGTTATCTCATTTGATTCTTATCACACACATTCATAATAATGCTGTTCAGTCATACTAATTAACTGAAACAATATGTTATCTTTCCAGCTTATTCAGATATCAAGTCCATGTCCTCTTAAATTGTTAAATATATCCTTTCATTGTTTCTATTGAAGAATCTTAAATTTTGTAATGTTTCAATTAATTATATCTGTTTTACTTGGTTTACCTCCATTAAGTCGTGTGCCAGTTGTCTGACATGCATTGCATTGAAAGAAGAGCGGAAAACTGCAACGCCAACTCATATAGGTTCGAATGGCTATAATGTGAATGCATTATGCCATTTAAACACATGGACAAATGTCGAAAATGTTTTTTCCGTCAAACCATTTTTGACATTTGTCCTTGGAAGTCTTCCATAATTTGCCCTGTCAAATTGAGCAAATGCACAATCGCACATACCATTTCCGAACAAATGGAGGTAAACCATTTTACTTGGAGCTTTTCTTCCCAGGCTACTGCTGAAAAAGGGGTATTCAGCCCAGTCAGACTTTCCCAGTTTAACTAACGAACTAACTAACTAAATTAATAAATTGTTTTTAATCAAATGGTAAAAAAGTGCAGTGAAATTAAGTAAAATAGAACTTAAAGTATATAAATCAGTAGGTGACTAAGTGCAACAGAAAAGTACTTTTCTGATTTATGCAAAAGGAATCAACTCAAAACTCTTACTTTAGTAATTTTGGCCCATGAGCTCTGTGTGCAGCCTCCTGAAACCTTTAAATGATGACAATAGCAGGCTCCCCTCAAAGTTTTTATCTCAGCGAGAAAAACAAAAGAACCAAAAGAATAATAACTAGGAATATTGTCAAAAATGCTTACTTCCAGAATACAGAAGCAGTTTCATTCTATGCTACAGAACTACCCCCCTCCCCATACCCCACACTGGTTCTTAAAAGTTAACACTTGGCCAAAAAATTATAAAATGGCAGCAGCATTTACATAAAGCTGAAGGAAATACTGAATCAGATACCAGAAACACTTTCACTATGCAGTAACAGCCAGGTGATTGTATAAACACAACATTTTTTTTAACCATTCAATAAAAAAGTACAGTAAAACTGAATAAAATAGCACTTAAAACTGTACAAATCATGTGGCAACCATACCATACATGCAAGAGAAATGAAGTATGTTCTTTTCTTTAAATGAATCAATTTAAAACTCCAGTTTTATTAACTTCAGAACTCTATGTACACCCTTGTTGGTGTATCTCAGAATGCAATCCAATTTTTTTAGAATAATGCTGCAATTAAACCAGTGTCAAAATTTTTGCTGTCCCCAAAGCATATGCTTTATTTTTAGAGGTGTAATTGCACGTAAATATTTATTTATTCCTTTCTAGTGCTCTCCAAAATGTGTATTTGGTTTTAGTGTCTACGTTGTATGTGGTTTTACTGTTTTTATAATAAAAGGGCACATATTTTCTTCAGCCTGGGTCACTACTACACTAAATCAGAATATTTCGGAATTACCCATCTTATGTGATCTTTTTTAAGCATGAGCTTTTATTGCTGCATCCTGAACTCTATTATAGAAGAAAAATGGTCTCACACTAGCGTCACGTGGGCATATGAGACATTGCTACATCACCAGCATTTTCTAGATGTTTTCTTTATTGTTTTCTGTTGCTGTCAGTCCCACACTTCACAGATCAGCACCAGAGAAATTTCATCCGTGCAGTTTCTTGTTGAATAAATCTTCTGCAGTTTCTTCAAAGATCTTCAAAGAAAACTTATTAAAGTATTAACCAAAAATATGAATATGAAAGCATTATGCTATTGCCCAGCCATTTTACATATATTTTTTTAATTTTTCTGTCTAGTAATGTGATTATTTCTAACTCTATTTCTGGCCTTTGTACATATTGTATATAGTGTGATTATTTTTATCTCTACTTTAGGCCTTTGTACATATTGTATACAGTTTACTTTTTGGTTAATAATTTAATTTATACTATTTATTATATTATTACAATGTATTAATTCATTACCTTAACAGGAAAAAAGGAAATTAAATTTTCTTTGAGACAAATAACCATTTATTTTATATTTTCAGTTCCTTTTTTAAAGAGGGGCTAGCAGGGAGTTAAATAACAAACACGAAAAAAAGGACTTGGTCATTAAAAACAAAGGCAAATCATTGAAGGAGGCGGAAAAAAAGATCTTGAAAATGTAAATCATGCTGGACCAGTTCCAATTCTGAGAAGGGTTAAAACAATTCTTTTTCAGTTTTGATGATGCTGAAAAATAAGATCTTATCATCATCTTCCATTATACTATATCCCCTGTTCTCACCCAGGATTCAGTGTCAATGGTGAATAAACCTGACACTTCAGCAGTAAATAACCAATCTACATATGGTCAATGTGCCTATATCTGATTTGGTTCTGGTCATAGAGCAGTGTTTCTTTGGCTATAAGACCTTTTCAAGGGAATATTATAATGTATGCAATGCAGGAAGCTACAGTGAAACAGCAGGAACCTAGGTCAATGACTTCAATGGATCAAAGCCAGTATAAAGAGAGAAAACAGAGATGCAACCTTTTGCAGATCCACATAAAGTTTCAGGGGAGTAAAACAAACTCTTTATCCTAACTGCTGGAATGTAGAGGAAATTTTTTATTTGATGCAAGTACATTCAATATTAATAAGGAGAATCCTTCATCACAATCTTCAGGGTGTCTTCCAGAAGGTATTTCTTTTGAGGAGATTTTAAATTATATGGGATCATTTTTCACCTTGCCTATTGAGAATTGATTTTCTCTTGATAAGGAATAATGCGAAAAGATAAGGATATGAGGATGTTCTGCCAGCTCAAAATATACCACCCGACCTCTCAGCAAGCTATCTGGACAAAACCTAAAACAATGGGGGGACAAAGGCCACAAAATAGGGGCATATTTTAAATATTGCTCTTATAAACTTAGAAAGTTGGTGTTAGCATGCATTTTCTGAAGGCTATGAAATCTGAAAATCAAATGTATAGCATTATTTAATGACTTCAGTCCTTAGTGATTTGTCAGAACCTCACAAATTTAATGAGGATCAGGGCAAAAATATGAGGCAAAAATCTGGACAGTTGAGAAGTATGGAGAGAAGTACACACACACACACACACACACACACACACACACACACACACACACACACACACACACGAGTCATATACATACACAAACACATGCACCCTGGGTCAATGATTACAATCAACTAATCACTGCGTTACCTTGGTTTTTAAATTCAAATAAAATATTTTTTTATAAAATATTTTTTTTTTACTCCAGACTGTTTTTAGTTTTCAGTAAAAGCGGCAACAGGAATAGCATTGCAATGCCAATGATATGCTTATCATACAGAGATAAGGGAATAATTGACACAATATACAAACAAGTATCTGTACTCTTTCATTCTCTGAGAGTAGTAATAAATCATAAGACATTTTTTCATGATACCTTTAACAACAATAACATTTCTATGTGTAGTCGAAGATAAGGCATCATCTTCCCCAATACTGATGGATTTACTGAACATCAGCAAATCAAATGACATCAAAAATACTCATTCTAAGTATCTAAAACTCTTCTATAACAACAACAGACCAGTTTGGAGAGACAGG
Organism: Protopterus annectens; assembly: GCF_019279795.1. Classification (NCBI taxonomy): domain Eukaryota; kingdom Metazoa; phylum Chordata; order Ceratodontiformes; family Protopteridae; genus Protopterus; species Protopterus annectens. The sequence goes on along the minus strand of NC_056726.1, from coordinate 58,535,967 downwards.
TGTAATTTGCAGAGGATACTGCTGCTCTGAAACAGACACCACATCCACATAGAACAAAGCTCATCCCTGTCCATTTTCATGTGCAGCTTGAATCTATGGATAGGAAACAGAAAATTTACTCAAGGATTGTCACCCGTACTGATGCAGCTCCTAAATGCTTTATCCCATGCATGGGGGTCCCCTTAAATTATCTACTGTATGATCCCATTCATTCTGATTATGGGTAGTATATAATTATCAACCATGGAAAGGGTAATACCATTCTATAACCAAATGGGGTATTGGCTATACCAGGTGATACACTCCCACACAAGCTTGAGTAGGTGGAGCATGAATGCTCCCACTGACTAAACATGCTGATGTGCGCACTCTCAAACCATTGCAGCCTGCCAGATACTTGGCAATTCCAAATCACTAAGAAGAGAGACAATTTACTAGGTCAAACAAAACTCTAAAGTGTTGCAGGCCACAAGTGTAAGGCAATGCTATTCTTAGTAGAGCTCAGATAATAAAGGCCCAAGTCCCTGGTAGGTGAAAGATGGTATAAAGGAAATTAAACAAAAGTCAATGAGTACCAAATGGAACTAAACAGGAAAAAATAAAGGGGTACTAAATGCAAGCAATTAGCGGAATATATACTTATTTATTGGTGGGTAGGGCAGGTGGCATGACCTCACATGAGCTGGAGTGAGTTTATCAGGCATGTTCCTCTTGATTAAATGAGCTGAAGTGCTTGCCCATCAGCTTTTGTGACTTGCCAGATGACAGGCAATTCTAACTTGCAGGGGCAAATGGATATAAAAAAACCCTGTAGATTCATGCCGATGGATTGAAAACACTTTTGGTAAATCATGTTTCAAAAGAAAATATTTTGCTGAAATTACCCTTCTCAAACCACAAAATAAATATTTCTTTTTTTAAACATGCAAGCCTCCGTGCACCCAGTTATTTGCAGTAACATCCCCCACAACCCTCAAACTTAAAAATATGTACTTTGAGATTACACAACAGTGGAGAAAAAGGAATTCTCTGCTCTCACTGAAAGTGATTTCAGTGAAATATTTTCACTGAAACAGGATTCAGCAAAAGTAGTGTCAACAGAGTGATACACTCCTTAAAAGTGTAGAGTGTTGTAGGGCAGTGGTGTTAGAGCAAGGTTAGTCTTAAGATCCTTTAACCAAAAAACCACCAAGCCTCTGACAGGGGCTAAAGATGGAAGCAAAGTAAATAAAAAGAAGGTTAATGAATGTCAAATGGAACTAAATAACTGCAACAAATAAACAATTATTAAATGATGAAAATTATCTGAGTTTTGAAACTAGCAATACTGGACCAATGCATTCTGAATGAAAAAAGATATATTCTGCCATTAATCTGTAAATCAATTAATGTTATGGCACCCACTTAGAATGTAATTTTTTTTGGTAGTGGAGGTCTCAGGACAAAAGGAAGATGAGTTTTTCATCAATAGCTGAAGTAGTAAGATCAAAAAAAGATAATATTTTTGTTATGTCATTTGCTGTTTTTTATTACCACACATGAAGCACAGTACATTTTATCTCAACCAAAGTAGGTGTAATTTCCCCAGGTAGTGTAAGTAGGAAAGTAATTATTTATTTATTGTTTTAATTTCCATTAGCACTACTGTAGAGAATTTTCCCTCGGTCTCTTGATACTATGACATTACATTCAATTAATGGGGAATTATATTTTAGGAATATCTGCTGTATTTTGTCATTAGTTTCATTAACATATAAATATATCTATATCTATATCTATATATCTATATCTATATCTATATATATATATATATATATATATCTATGGGTCACTATCATAAGATCGAAGTTCCAAAACGTTGAATCATTAAAGGTCGATCTTTAATGATCGAAGATTTGGAACTTCGAAAATAAGACAAAAAAAGAGTGAAAAAAAAACGCTCTAAGCAGGGGGCACCCCACATCCCCTGCTACTTAAATATACCAATTCTGAGATTGCAATACAGTGCAGAAAAGGGAAATCTTCCCCTTTCTGCACTATATGGCGATCTCTGTTATAAGATTCGAGGTTTTAAAACTTCAATCATTACGGTTCGACCTGTAATGATTCAAAATTTTAAAACTTTGATCTTATGATAGGGACCCATATGTGTGTGTGTGTGTGTATATATATATATATATATATATATATATATATATATATATATATATATACATATCTAGAGAGAGAGATATGCCTATGTCTCACAATTTACTTCTAATAATTTAAATAGAATCTCTTCTCTGTGAGTTACCTACTTTAGAATTTCTAACCTCCTTGCCAAAAAGCAAATTCCCCACTGGTGAAGGATGTGTGAATGAAGCGCATTAATTTAGAAGCCACTAACAATGAATCAGTAATGTATGACACTAGCATACAAAAAAAAAAGCAGGAAAAACAGTATTTTGCAGTTTGGTTGGCCTTCCTGTAACCCTATACCCTTTTCAGGGATTTTACCTTACTAACTCCTCTTAATACCTGTATGACTCGTTCAACACTAATGCAATCATGAAAAAAGGTAAACCCCATTTTTTAGGGAGGTGCTGTGAAAATGAAGAACAGATGTACTTATAAGGTGCTTGCCCTTACTCTAAAGCTGAGTGACAGTTAAGTTAATATATTTAAATAATTTTGTATGGGGGCAAAGCTCCCATATGGGATGTGCAGGGGTGGCATGTCCCAATTCCAAAGCACTGTTTTGTTTTTTCCATTTGTAATGTTTATCGCTTTCTTCATCGATGTTTCCATGTTTGAGGCTTCTTGTTTACTGGGCTCATATATCCATGGTTAGCACAGATGAGTTATGCTGTTTTTCCATAACTATCACTTCTTTAACTACTACCCTGAGAATGCAGACCACATCAAACAAACTTTATAAACTCATAGTTAAATCATGGAGAAGAGACGAGAAGAGATGAGAAGAATTGTTAAGCATTGTCCATTAAAGCTGGCTGTGTTTCCAATCACCCAAGAGCACGTGAGCAAAAACTTCAAGTCTAAATGTATGGCTTGGCTGCAGCAACTGTTTTCCTGACTCACACAAATTTGACAATTTTTCATAAAATATAATGATGCAGAGACCTTGCCCCATGCCTCCCTTTATTATTTATTTTAAATTCCAGATATTACATAATGTGAAATAAGTGCAAGCTGGCAAGACACATTTTCTGACTTGTACTGTTGGACCTGATCAGTCTGGTCATATTACACTCTGCAACGTACTGATCATCAATGCCTAATCAATAAAGTGAATGCATAATAGAAGGAAGTAATATTATTTAAGTCTAGCCAAATCTCTATTATTTCTTATCACCACTAGGGAAACACTTCTAATATTTCCTTTTGTATTTAAACGTCTAAAGCTTGGACACTGCACCTATATCATCATGTCCCTGTGATTTTACTCTCCTCCCACTGTATCTCTCATGGTTTCAGGATATTGTATGTACTACAGCACCAAGGCCTTTAATATCTTGGACCAAAAGTTTTGTATATTGTCTGGCAGTTAGTACAAACAATTAATGCTTTGAGCTGTTAGCCAGTTGCTCCCTGTAGTCCAAGGTTTCATTCCTTCTGTCTTATTTGCCCACTATGTGATGTTGATCATGTCTGAAGAAGGACCGTGTGGATCAGTGCTATACTCTAGTTAGCAAATATAAATAAATATACTAGGAATGAATATTAGGGACCCCCCCCCGTCACTGGCACACAGTGTAAATATAGCACTGGATTAACCTTACCATGTATTATGTTTCCTGCAGTGCATTCTCACATTATGTAGGAGGGTACCTTTCTACTGTGATATTTTTTAGTATAAATTAGACTATATGGAAAAGGCTATGTACGTGCTGTTTCCTGGAAATATGCCTATGTAAAAGACCATAAATCATACAGTGTTTTGTTTTTGATATGTACACTTTAGTTTGTGATGCCGCATGGATTCCATAATGTGACATGACCCATTGTTGCTTAGCTATGAATCAGGGATTGCATAGTTTCAGTAGATGATGGAAGGGAATGCACAGTAAACTTGAGGAGCCACCTTACTTGTTTCTAAGTATTTATTTATTTCCATGTGTTTATTGGGGTGGTCCAACTAACTCTTTAGTAAAGGCGTCTAAGGAGAACAGCTTCATTTATGGCAAGACAATTAAACACATCAGTAGATCACTATATGCAATAAATTTATATAACATTAACATGCCACTGAAACCTAATCAAGAGTTACTTATATACAGATGCATTTGAAAATATAGATTGGAAGGATTACAAAAAGAAATAAACATAGTAAAGACATAGTAGTAGTAGCATCTTTGGTATAGATAGGTGCATATTAGAAATATGAAGTTACACATACAGTTCATCGGAAGAACAAATAGGTAATTTAAAAGCAGAGATAAATTATGCAGAGATCGCAATGTCACTATCACAGATAATTTCAGAGACAGAGTAGTGGAAGTAATAGTTAAGGAGACAGGGGTCCAGGGAAGTAAATAGTGTGGGAAGAAATAGCCAGGGAATTGTTATGGCTAGGCTTGTATAGGCCCTGGGGCCAATAGCCTAGTACCAACCTATGAACCTATTAGGATTTTAGAACAAAAGACTTAAAAATGTGAAGGATGTCATCAAAAAGTAAATGTGAATGAGTGAATGAAATTAAGGAGGCAAATTAAAATGTCAGTCAATACACCATCCTGAGTTACAAGTCGAACAAAAGAATGAAGGTCATTAAGCAGTAAGAATTAATGAGTTAGATTAAGGAGAGTTAAATTAAGATAATTTTATATCAGTAAGTCATTATTTGTTGCAAATGCAGGGCCAGGTGGTCATAAAGTACTTTTTAGTTTATTGTAATATTATTTTTATTTTTTCTACTTGTAATCCCTAATGGGAGAAAATTCCATAGTCTAGCTGATTATGCAGAATACAGAGAATCCTCATGATTATTGTATTTAGTGGGTGATATCAGATGTCAGCATTATGATCTGAGATATTTGCTTGGAGTGCATTTAGAAATTATGAACTTAATGGTGGAAATGTATTAGGTTAGTTTAGAATATTGTGAATAGCTTGCATCTGAGAGTAGGTCAATATGTTGAACAGTTTAAGACACTCAGTTGCAGAAGAGGTAAACCATGATGAGATTTATGTGGTTGAATAATGACAAATTCAGCAATGTTAGATAACATTTTTTCTAGCTTATTTAGATTAAGCTTTTGCAAGTTAGTTAATAAAGGAAAAAATTTAATAGATTGTGCAAGCTTTATTTTGAGCTTGACCTGTTAAATATGGTTTGATTGCATACAATGTTTACCTTGATGATTAATTTTATGGACAACAGAGTTGATATGTTGCTTAAATGCTAGTTCTAACCATCCGCCCATAACCCTTTCTTTTTCTAGTTTGCACATGAGATTGGGATATCACATCAACAGTGACAGTCATCTTGAGCTAATGTTCACAGCACCAGGTGGTCACTTCTGCCATGGTTGTTCTTCCATACCACACACACGCACTCTGACCTATGGTCAGTTTAGGGTGTTACTCAAATGTTAGCTGTTAGGCTAGAATTACTCCCTGTAATTTGGTATAACTAACGTGTTCTATTGTTTTGTTATTGGCTGCAGTTAGACAGAAGAATTGTGGGAGTTATGGGAAGGGCATTTGTGAAGAACATTAAACTGGCTTTTTTTAGGATTTTGTATGAGTTGGTAATTTGAGAGCCAGTTCTTTGGTTTAGTGAACATGGCTTGAATCGTTAACTGTAGTTGAGCAAGGGAAGTATATGAGTGAATGCATATAGAATCATCATCATATTGTCCTGTATTATCTTTAACAACTACTTTATGTATGTCATTAGTGATAATAAATAATCATATTTCAAGAAAGCATTATAGAGGCAACTAGCTTTAGGCAGGCCTAGTGGGGAAGATGAGCTGTATATGTGGACATGATCTAAGTGGCCAACATCACACAAAACATGTCTGACTGAGTATACAATAACTCACACATGCAACCAAGCTCCTCAATTCTGGTACATGTAGAATGGCAGACAGGTCAATGATGACAACCCAGTTCATAATATAAGTGGAGAGGAAAGACGAGATAAGAAAGTTAGGAAAGGGGGGTGGGTAGCAAGTGCAGAAAAACACAAGGATAAAGAATTGTAATAACTGGTGCAGAGAGAAAAGCATATTTTTTATGGGAAAAGCTCCAACTTTTCAAATAAGAATAAGAAGATGGGGAAGGAGGTGAAGAATGGTTGTGGAAAGGACAGAGAGAAAGAGAGAGACTTAAAATTTATAGGGGCAAACAAATAAACAGACATAAAGCACAGATGCAAAGTGGTATTAACACAACATGTAGAGAGAACAATGGAAGGCCACAGACAGACAGATAGAAAGTGGACAGTTGGTGATGGAGAGGATTAGACAGCTTACAAAGTATGGGTTGTGACACTCAAGAGGGGGGTAACACTTAGATCAGTGATAAGGCAAGGTACATATTGGATGCCACACTGGTCCAGAGGTCAGCCTATACAGGCATCAATCACATCTGTGGATGATGTAAAGTGTAGCCTATTTTTCTGGTTTTCAGAATGTTGGGGTCTGCCAGGCATGCAACTCAACGAGTCATGTTAAGAGTCACTCCACAATGGTGTGGCAGATGTCCAGCATAACTCAAACATCACCAATCTATGTAACTGACGAAAGACTTCCAATTCTACATGGGTACTGTTTGGGCCACTATAAGAAAAGGAGCCACCATCAGAAAAGGAGGCACCATATAAGATTTTAGTGAGCCCTCCAGGCCACCTTCAGCAAAGTGACCTATACTGAGAAGAAGGCCTGATGACCATGGATGACCTAGTGCCAGGAGTGATGACTGGAACAGACTGAGGTTACTGTCCTTGCTCTTCTGCTACCACTATAACTGGACCTGTAGAAGGAAAATAAAATAAAAAGAAAACTCACCAATACACACAAGTCATGCATACTACTGACGTTGTACAGTACATATGGAGTATGGACCCTACCACTAGGAGAGATTATTTTGCTTTCTGTTGTATCCTTCTGTAGCCTCTCTCTACTCCACTGCCACTATAATTCAAAGTAGGAAGGTCTTAGTACATTGGTGGACCTTGAAAAGATAAGGGAGGAAGATGCCTACAATAAAATTCTGTTTGCCTATCCTTAATTTCTGCTTCCCACTGCTGAGTAGGTTGGATTAAATCACCACAGGTTACTAAGGCACTGCTCACCAGAATATATATCTTTCCCAACTCTTGTTTACTGACTGTATCACAGAATCAGTTGTAATTTATGGAACTCTCTTCCACACACTACTCTAACCCCACAATTGTCAACCCCCAACATCAACAATCTAACTTTTGCTGCCATAAATATTAGAACCATAAGAAATAAAACTATTGAACTGCATGTCTGGATTATCCAACATAATCCAGATATTCTTGCTGTAACTGAAACTTGCTTAAACCCATCATAAACAACTCCTAAATTACACCTCCCAGCTATAATATCATCCATAATGACCATTTAAAGAGGAAAGGTAGTGGTATTGTTTTAATATTTCCCCACAACTACCATATTTCTCCTTACAATAAACCAATACCAAACTTCAGTTCAGCAGAGATTCTTATTACTTTCCTGAAAATAAGCAATTATAAACAAATATGTATTACTGTCATTTACATCCCTCTAAGTGACAAAACAGATATACTGGAAGAAATCCTACATTGGATATCTGTAACAGCTCCACAAGAAAAAATATTATTAGATGATGCAAATGCTAATTGGTTGGACATAATCTCTAATTTACCCTATGTCTAGCATGAACCTATATGGTTATATGGTTTCATGCAACTAATTAATAGCCCCACACATTATAGCAAGACATCAAATTCCCTATTAGACTCGATCCTAGTATCCAACCCTAGCAAATACACCAGCACAGGTACAATGTCAATCTTTCAGAGATCACCTTGCAGTATATACAGCCAGACATATGACACATACACTTAAACATTATGTTTATAAAACAACATGCAATCTTTCTATGACAGGTTTAACCCAGAAATGTTCATTACTACCCGATCATCTATTAACTAGAACATCCTTTAAAATCATCCCCTTAGATAATGCTGTAAAAGAATTCAGTACAGCTATCTGAATATCTTAAATGGCCTTGCACCTCCTGGAAGGAACAGACTAAAACAAAAAATGCAATCTGGCTATGCAAAAAAAAAAAAAAATAGACTGCTAATGCATGATATAGAAAAGGCATGGAAAGAATGGCAAAAACTTAACAACACCATAATATCTTGAAAACTTCAGAATGCTTTGTAATTGCACTAGAAATCAAATAAATGAAGACAAAAACTATACTATAATAAATTTCATAATAGTAAAAACAACCCTAAAAAACCCCAGACAGCCATTAAAAAAAACTATATCCCATTTAGAAATTCACACTTAACCCCTCTCCCAATATCGCACTGCTTGAAACCGCAACACAGTTCAGCTCTTATTTCATAGATAGCATAGCATCTCTAACCAAGGATTCCCCAATATCTAACCCATCCTTGCCCAACAGACAAGTATGACCACATCCACTATCATCTTCAAAGCTGAGCCCACATCCTATATAAAACTACTCTTAAACAAAACTCAAACCATGCCTTACTTCAGTTGATGACCTTCTAAGCAAGTACCTTAAAATTGCAGCCAGTAGCATTGCCTATCTTGTCTCAATCCTTATAAATAAGCCAGTCCAGAAATCCCATGTTCTCTCTCACTGGAAAAAGTCACACACTGTTCCTCTGCACAAAGAGGGAATTCAATAAAAATTACCAGCTTTAGACCTATAACAATTGTAGCCCCCTCTTCAAAATACTTGAAAAATGTATTCAAAAACAATTGCTAAACTATTTCCTGTAGGAAGAACTCCTATCCCTTACACAACATGGTGTCCATCCTTCTGTTAGTACTAGCACTGTATTTCTAACCTATATAGGTACTGCCAATAAAGCTAGATATAACAGCAAACTAGTTCCCCCCTTATTTCTAGACTTGTCTAAAGCCTTTGACACAGTTTGTCACAACAAGTTTCTCCTTCAAATGTCCTCACTTGGTCTCTCTCAGCCCACCCTTCAATTGTTCAGACATCACCTGTTAAACAGGCATTAGTAAATAAAATGGCACTCCACCCTCTCTCCATCACCATCAGTGTACCACAAGGCTCTATCATTGGTCCCTGTCTACTTCACATTCTCACCAACACTCTCCAAACTCCAAATGTCCATACAAAAGGCCTCCCTAATAAAGTATGCAGATGACTCCACACTCATTTGCACATCTGAAAACATGGCACACAGCCAAAAGATTACTCAGGAAGGTTTAACAGCCACTGAGATATGGTTTTGTAATTCACAACTCATGCTCAACGAAAAAAAAAAAAGTTATTTTTTTCCTCAAATCCCTTTCTCATGAAATAACAAAATTGAAAGTCCTCTGTCTTGATAATACAACTATTAAAGTTGCTTCTCAAAACAAATTATTAGGGATGATAGTGGATGATAATCTTAAATTCGACCAGTATATACAAAATTGCTTAAGAAAAACTCCTCAAAAACTAGGGATGCTTTACAGAGCCAAAAACTTTCTCACTAGCACAAATAAAACTGCACTTGCCACTAACTATCTTGCCCCACACACTTCTTTATGGCACTTCCATCCTTTCTAACCTTCAGGCATCACAAACATCAATACTATAACAAGGTTGCTAAATTTGCAAATACTGCTTTCAGAACCCACCACTGTACAGCACTAAAAGTCTAAATTGGTTTGAACTGTCCCATCAACTAACATATAAACAGCTTCTTACCACCTATAAAATTATCCAGCAACCATCTGTTTCTCCAGCACAAAATACCATTCTACATAACTATGTTCCTAGCTGGTCATTATGATCCAGTAACTAGAAACTCCTGTCTGTCCACAGACCTATCAACTCTCCTGGGCATTGCCTGTACTTGCACCATGCTGCTAAGGCCTGGAACTCCTTACCTATATCCATCAGGTCAATACCTTCCCTCTCATCCTTCAAAACCATTCTGAAAGACTTCCTACCCAAAATTTAGCAATGTTCTTTTTCACCACCAGGATAAACTATATCCCTAAACGTGAACAAGTACCTATTCATACCTTTCACCTCCTTACTCTCCCTTCTTCACTCACTTCCTTCTATCAATTTCTCTCCCCATCTCTGTAAATATACCATAAGCCTGCTGTTCCTCACTTCATGTTGCAGTTCCGGTTTGTATTATACTATTTTACTTTTAATTTCTCTATAAACTGGCTAACATTTCTATAGATATTAATCCATTGTCATATAACTTGTATCTGTTCCTAACCAATGGTTCATAGGTTAGTACTAAGCTAACTGCCCTTGCGAGACATTTTTAAGCCTAGCCAATTATCCCTTGTGAGACTCAAACTCTGCACCTTGTGTTTGTAAGGCAAATACCTTAACCATTAGGCCACCCTCCCAACCCAATGTTTTTATATTATGTCTAATTTGGAATAATGATTTAAACTATAGATGTTTTATATTATTTTTGAAGATTGTAAAATTATTGCTTTTAAAATGTTTTGTTTTGTAAAACTTTGGAGTTTTTCTTCTTGAGCCTCTCTGAAATGGACTTCTATGCATTTGGACTTTCCCAGTATTCAAATGTCAATAAATAAATAATATTCACCACTGGGAGTAACACATGGGAGAAAGTAGTTGCAAAGTACTCAAGTAAAGGCTTTTGTTGATGAAGTACTAGTGTTGTCTGTATTTAAGATTATTTTATCGCATTAACCATTACAGGTCTGTGATATATATATATATATATATATATATATATATATATATATATATATATATTTATACACAAACACAAATATTTGTGTGTATGTATATATATATATATATATATATATATATATATATATATATATATATATTTAAGTGGTACAGTCTGAAATATTTTCTGCTTAAAAACCTCAGCTTTGGCCGGCTAAGAACTTGCTATATTCAACCGGACGTATAAGAGAATTTAAGTACCTTTATCTGCTCTTTTTTTTTCCAAAAAATACAGTATTTAAATTGATTTTAACTGTGTGGAAGGAATATTAGCTGAACTGGAAGTTAGTCAGTGTTTGCTGAATTTTGTTATTTGCTAGTAATTACAGGTGTGGGGGTAGTCACATTCTATGATTTCCTGTCCTTGCCTATTTAAGTGGTACAGTGTGAAATATTTTCTGCTTAAAAACCTCAGCTTTGGCCGACTAAGAACTTGCTATATTCAACTAGACGTATAAGAGAATTTAAGGACCTTTATCTGCTCTTTTTTTCAAAAAATACAGTATTTAAATTGATTTTAACTGTGTGGAAGGAATATTAGCTGAACTGGAAGTTAGTCAGTGTTTGCTGAATTTTGTTATTTGCTAGTAATTACAGGTGTGGGGGTAGTCACATTCTTTGATTTCCTGTCCTTGCCTATTTAAGTGGTACAATGTGAAATATTTTCTGCTTAAAAACCTCAGCTTTGGCCGGCTAAGAACTTGCTATATTCAACTGGACGTATAAGAGAATTTAAGTACCTTTATCTGCTCTTTTTTTCAAAAAAATACAGTATTTAAATTGATTTTAACTGTGTGGAAGGATTATTAACTGAACTGGAAGTTTTCACTCTGCTCTTCAGTTAGTCAAACCCACCCTCCCTGTTTTTGTTTTGGTGTTAATCTTAGTGGCCTTGCAACTGCCTGCCCCTCTTGTAAATTTGTGTTTGGATACTCCTTCTGGGCCCATCTCATTTGCTCACTCAACTGAGTGCAGTGAGATCATATTCTGATTTCAGGCACTCCTACTGCGTACAAAGAGAGCATCTGGGAAATAGAAAAAAAAAAAAAAATTAAGCTTGTTTCCTACCTTTCCTGTTAAGTGGTTTATACTATTTGTAGGCTTCTGAGCCCCCAAGCCCTGCTATGTTGGAGGGAAGCCTTCTAGCTTAGTTTTTTTTCTTATAACTAGCCAGTTTTCTAGTTTCAGCACTCAAATCTGTTTCTTTGATCTCAGCACTTGTTCAGAAAAAAAAAAAAAAAAATTTTCATCTGCTTTTACTGCACTTTTGTTTCTACCTACTTTTTTTTACTTTTGCATCATCTTAAAAGTACTCAATTATATTTATTACTGCTTGGTGTAACTCATTCTAAGCCTTTTGGTTTAAACACTTGGGCTTCGGACCAGTTGTTTTGCACTGAGAGGGTTTGTGGTCTGCACTGTAGTGGCAGAACAGGTAGCTTACATCCTTCTAGGTTGGGAACTGCTGATTGAGGGCTCAGTGTCTGTTATTCTAAAAGTGTATTACTTCTGGTTTAAGCACTTGGGCTTTCAGGCCAGTTATTTTACATTGAGGGTTCGTGGTCTGCACTCTTGTGGGAGGATAGGCTGGACTCTGCCCTTCTGAGCTGGGAATTTCTGGTTGAAGGCTTATAGTGCATGCATATCTGAACTGCTTCTTACTGAAGTTGGTGCGCCTTGTTTGCTGTGGTATAGACTGGATTCGGGCCTGCTGGATCTAGCTTTGTTTGTGTAACTTGAGCACTAATCCAGGCATTCTCTAAAGTATTCAATTGTATTTATTACTGCTTGGTAGTAACTTGATTAAAGTGTAGCTATCATTCTAAGTCTTCAGACCAGTTGTTTTACATTAGGAAGGTTTGTGGCATACACTGTGGTGGCAGGACAGGTAGTTTTCATCCTTCTAAGTTGGGAACTGCTGATTGAGAGCCCAGTGTCTGTTATTCTTAAAGTGTATTAGTTCTGGTTTAAGCACTTGGGCTTCAGGCCAGTTATTTTACATTAAGAAGGTTTGTGGTCTGCACTCTTGTGGGAGAAGAGGCTGGACTCTGCCCTTCTGAGCTGGGAATTTCTGGTTAAAGGTTTATAGTGCCTGAATATTTGAACTGTATCTTACTGAAATTGGTACACCTTGTTTGCTGTAGCATAGATTAGACCCAGGCCTGCTGAATCTAGCTTTGTTTATATGCTTGTTGTTTGTTTGCTTGTTATTTCCCTGGAACGCTAATTCCACCTAATACGCGGCTTCTCAGCGCTTTTGTGGATCACTAGTGATATCTGCATTGCTTACTGTACTTATTTCCTTGTTTCACTTGAAAGAAAGTTACTGTTTGTCATTTTTGCATTTAAGTTACCTGTAACACATTGCACTTAAGTTACCTGGCACTTGCTCACTAAAGCAATTATATAAGTCAACACTAAAAATTAAAAGCACTACGCCCTCACTCCCCAGTGGCCCTGGTTTTCAATTATTAAGGAATTCCCAATATTATTCTAGCATGTCCAAAGGTCAGTTGTCAATCTTCTCTCCAGTCCAGCTGGTGAATCTGGGAAACTTGAGGCAATGTTACAACTGCCTCATGTACACAGACAACCCTCTCCTCCTCCCAATAAATTCCAACACATGTGAGAGATGCAACCATATAGCCAAACTGGAGGCTAAGCTCTCTCAACTCAGTACTGGCATAACCAGTCAGGAGGAGAAGGAAACCACACTCACTACAATTCCAGTCTCACATAGACCTACCACGACAGCAAACCAAACACATAATCACACAAAAACATACTCGGAGGCTCTAAATAAAGATCTGCTGAAGCAGCAGAGACCTCCAAAGCAGACACCCAAGCAGCCGCTACCCCAAAACAAAACACGTGCAACACATATCTCACAAAGCCAGTGTGCCAAACAGTCACAGCCCTTAAGACTAAACAACACACCTGATACACTTGTAATAGGTGACTCTGTCATCAGGCACACTGACGTCCCGCTCACCAGGCTGAACAAGGAGAGGGTCACGGTGAGCAGCCTGTCGGGCGCTAGGATCCACCACATAACACAAGCACTCAGGTCACTGCAAGGCAAGTACAAATATGACTCAGTCATTGTCCATGCTGGTGTGAATGACCTGAGATGTACCTCCCTGGACTACATGAAAAGAGACATAAAGGAGCTCTCTGAGCATGTAGCCCAGGCCGGTATGACCCTGACCTTGAGTAGCATCTTATCCTCACCAAGAATGATGCCACAATATGAAGACAAGATGATCAATTTCAACAAATGGCTTAAGTACTGGTGTCATTCAAAGGGGATCCAATGCCTGTCAGCTTGGGATGATATGCTCGACAAGCCACGATGCTTCGCTAGGGATGGCTTGCACCTGTCACCCCTTTGCTTTCGGATAATGGCAAAGGTTCTTGCTACCCCCAATAGTGCCTTTTTTAGGCAAGGCTCAAAAGACAAACCCACCTCCATAGGTATCACAAGGGATAAGAAACTAAGAGTAATGCTACTCAATGCCAGAAGTCTAAACCTCAAGATGCACGCACTCAAAACTCTCCTTAGCATGGAGAACATCGATATCTGTGCAGTAACAGAAACCTGGTTCAGGGCTCCCGAGAGCACCCCAGCACTACCAGGTTATACCTCATACCATGCTTTTTGGCCCCAAAACTTGGACCGAACCACAAAAGGAGGGGGAGTATCGATATTCATCAAAGATACCCACACCTCCAGGTTGGTGGCAAAGCACGAAGCATCAGAGACTATCCATGTGCAGCTAACAGTGGGTAAAACTACCTTCCAGTTTATAGCCTGCTACAGACCACCCTCCCAAACCCAGGAACCCCACTCGGTCTTCCTGAGAACACTGGAAAATATGAAGGTCTCTCCAAACACCATTATACTGGGCGACTTCAACTACCCAAACATAGACTGGGAGCATTACTCTAGCTCCAACACCCTAGCCCAAAGGTTCCTAGAATTTATAAACTCAAATGCTATGGAACAACTTGTTACCACTCCCACAAGAGGGGAAAACATACTGGACCTGATCATCACCAACATGGGGACTCTATGCTCCAGACCAGAAGTGTATCCCTCACTGGTAAGATCAGACCATAAACTAATCTCACTGGATATTCACATCCTGACCCCACCCTCTGCCCAGAAAACCACAGTGAAAAACTTCTCTAAAGAAAATTTCACACTCCTCAAAACTGAGGTGGAATCCTTCAAAGCCCCCGGGCCTGCGGAAAATACGGCCCAGACCACAGAATCCTTTATAAACGCATTCTATGAACACCTTCTGGAATGCATGGATCATGCGATCCCAAATAAAACCAAGACCCAATCCTCCAAAGGCAGACGTCCTGTCTGGTGGAACCCAGCCATAAACAAACTATACAATAGAAGGAGGGAGCTACTAAATGATAGAGCAAAATCCCAAAAAGGGAAGGCATCACTGATCAGTATTAGCAAAAAACTACGGGCACACATAAAATTGTCTTAGGCCAGCTTTGAGAGAAAAATTGCACAGGACACTAAGGATAATCACAAGGCTTTCTTTAGTTATGTTAGGAACCTGGGTGGTAATTCCCAGATATGCTCAGAATTAGTCCAAAATGACAAAAAAATACACCGAACCCACAGACATTGCCAACATCCTAGCTGACAGGTTCAGTGCAAACTTCCCCCCTCCCCACCAAAAGGGCAAATATCTATCCCAGCAGAGTGCTGCCCCCTGACATCTCAGATGCTCAGGTAAGAGCCGCCCTCTCCAAAGCAAAAAACACAGCATCAATGGGACCAGATGGTGTCCCGGGCTGCATCCTGCATGAACTCCAAGAAGAGCTAAACCCAAATATAAAACTACTGTTCAATCTCAGCCTTACTACAGGATATGTGCCCAAAGAGTGGCGTACAGCAACAGTGGTCCCTCTCCATAAAGGTGGTGCCTCAATGGATCCTGGAAACTATCGCCCCATAAGCCTGACTAGCTTGGTCTGCAAAGCTATGGAAAGGATCATCATGGACCTCATAAATAAAGATATTGGGGACCTACAAACACTGGATCCTACCCAGTTCGGCTTTGTTAAGGGCAGATCCTACCTCTTAAACCTGGTTGATTTCTTTGAAACAGTCACCAAGGCCATTGACAAGGGGAAGGTGGTCCACACAGCCTACCTGGACCTCGCAAAAGCCTTCGA